>NC_034438.1:72185703-72280511 GCF_002078875.1 Numida meleagris
AAGAAAAGAAAAGAAAAGAAAAGAAAAGAAAAGAAAAGAAAAGAAAAGAAAAGAAAAGAAAAGAAAAGAAAAGAAAAGAAAAGAGAAAAGAAAAAAAGAAAAAACCATAAAGATCGACATCTTTCAAAAGATTTGCATGCACTGTTTTATATTTTAACAAATATTCTGGCAATAGGCTTAGGGGGTAATTAGATACCTAAAAAGGGCAAACAATAGGGAACGCAGTGCTGGCACTCAGTCACCGGTCAGTAGGTGAAGAAAAGAGCAATGTTCAGAGCTACGCTAAAAGTGAAACAAAACTAAGGAGCAGAAATAGATGAAGAAATTTTTCTCGGCGTAAAGTCTCTAAATATGTTGCACATATTCATCAAGAGCAGGAAAAAACTCGCGCCTTATTGTTAGGTTTTGAAAAGCCATGAAATACAGGTTTCTTGATCATTAAAAAAAATGGCATAAAATGTCAAAACCAACAGCAGTAAAAAAAACACTCACACACAGGAACAAATATGCTGGTTTGCAGCTTTCCAGTTCTCCTGATTAAAACAAAGCATGTTTCTAAATATAATCTGCTGCCTCAGATAATGTGAAAATATCCTTAAAATATCCTCACACACATGGTTAGTACACACACACCCTCCATGTATAAGAAAAAAAATAGTTGCATATATATTTTTTCTTCTCCATTTTGAGACATGGAGACATCAGAAAGTAAAAACTTCAGGATTCTGTGCAACCAGCTCGAAGCTCACAAAAAGCAACGAGCTGCTTGCCAGGCAGATGATTCCCTGCCTTCAAAACGAGTAACAACGAAAACATACTCACGAGAGAAAAAAAAAAAAAAAGAAAAAAGAAAAAAAGGAAAAAAAAAAGACAAACGGACAAAATGTTTTACATTGTTTAACAAATGGCTGCAGATTAAAAAAATATAATAAAATAGGTCAGGTATTGGAGTTCGGTCACACTTCGCATTGCCGCTACCGACGGCTCGCAATTACCGGCAGCTGGGCAGGACAGCCTGGGCTCGGACGGACACACTGCCCACCCCCCCAAACCTCCACCCGTGTTAACATTCCTCCTGGGTCTACTGAATGAAGCGATTTTATTCTGAACGAATCTTGAGGAAAAGAGATGACTCCATAAGTAGGAAATAAGGGCAAAAGGAACTTATTTTTAAGTTTATTATTTATGAAATGTACATTTTTATAAGCCCAAGCTTGATTCTTTTTTCCCTCTGAAATAGGTTTCCGACTAATCTGAGTGCAAAGCCACCGTCTTCCTGCAAAATATGCCCCCAAAATACTGCGTTTAGTGGTTCAAGTAGCAACTTACATGCTACTTAGGGGATTCTAATACCACTACATTTTATTTTGGTAGCACTAAAATAAAGCAAAACCTATTTTTCACCTTTTAAAACACATACTCTCGTTTTAGAAACACTCCCTTCCTTTAGAATCTGATTTTCAGTGCCATTTATTGGCTATCTGAGACCTGAGTGGTGTTTTAGGAGATGTCCATCTCCTCAGTGAGAAACCAAAAGGAGGAAAAAAAAAAGAAAAGAAAAAGCCACACTTAAAGCTAGGGTGAAAATAAGGAGAAAGAAAAAAAAAATGCCACAGTGCCCGACCCGTGAAGGCTTTTCTGTTCCTTTGGTTGTTTCTATTTTTTTTTTTTCTTCCTTACTGCAGTGCATTTACTTCAGTATCAACATCTTCTGCACATTTGTGCTTTGCATTCTAGATCCGTACTTTTAGGGGTCAGAACTTGTGGTTTCTTTTTCATCCACCTAGTGAAAAATGAGGGAACTAGGCCTACTAACAGTGCAAGAGGCTAAGCACCAGGAGATAAAAAAAATCCAGTTTCGCTTGTTTTCTGATACTCAGGTTAAATGTTAAATTCCAAGACTTGTTAGCCAGAAAGTGCTGCCTGTGATGCAGCTGGGAGCGGGCGCAGGCAGAGCTGTATTGCTGCCACTCCTCGAGCCCTACAGTTCATCAGATGTAGGAGTTATTTTGGTCTTTTTGTTTCTTTGTTTGTTTTAATCTGTTTTTAATTTTCTTTTTAAAGATATTTCCACTCAGTTATTTATGCAGTCCTTCTCTTTTAACTTAGTCTGCACGGCTCCACTTCGTGCTCCCAACCAGAGGCGGCTGTGGATTCCTCTTGCAGTGCTCTGAGAGCATTTTGCAAAACACTGTCCATTTTCTCAGCAGAACCAGCAGCCGTTTCATTTTTCCTTGCACACCCCATGGCGTGTGACGACGGAGGCCTAAGCTGCGCTGTGCAAAGCCACAGCGACCCACTTTTGCTATCTGAAATCGGGGAAACATCTCCAAAGCCTCCGGAGCTGCATTTCTCCCCGCTTACGGTGGGGAAAAGGGACAGCGGTGGGGACGGCCATGGCCGTTTTCTGCCCTCGGAGGGGAGAGCCCACAGATGGTGTGAGCAGAGGTGCGCTGCTCTGCTTTGGGTTATGCACAGGGGAACAGAAATCACTTCTCAAAGAGGGAGAAAAGACAGAAATAACCTGCCGACCACCTGCTGCTTTCCTGAGTTACATTTGTATATACATACAAAAGAAACAAACAAACAAACAAACAAAAAAAAAAAAAAAAAAAAAAAAGGAAGAAGAAGAAATCGGAAAGAAAAAGCTTGAAAGCTGGAAAAAAAAAAAAAAAGTAGAATGGAAGAAAGGGGAGAGAGCGACTCTTGTCTGAAGCTGAGACGGAGCCGACCTCACGTGCCCCCGGCGTGGCCCGCACCAACGCGGCTGTAGAGCCGAGGGGAGTCCGACCCCGGGGCCGTGCTGGGATCTACCGAGGGCTCCCGGGGCCCGTGTTGCCGCCGTTCGACCCTCCCGGCCCCGCCGTCCCCCGCCTCCGCCGTACCTGGGCCGGCTGCGCCGGTGCCTCCTCCTCCGGATCCGGCGAAGCGGCCCGAAGCGCCGCAGGGCAGCGGCCACCCCGCGCAAGATGCGCCGGAGCAGCGAGAGGGACAGAGGCCGGCTGCGGGCGCGCCGAAAGCGGACGGTGCACCTTATCCGAGGAGACATGGGTGCTGGAGGGCCCCCAGAGCGCCGCGATAGAAATACCTTCCCCCCCGCGGGGCCCCTGCGCTAAGTCGGCCCTCTCACTCTCCAGTCATTGGAGAGGACTTTTTTTTTTTCTTTTTTTTTTTTTTTCTTTTTTTTTTTTTTTTTTTTTTTTTCTTTTCCGCGTGGCTAACTCCGTCTCCTCATTCCGCCCCTCCTCCCCGCCCCCTTTCCTCGGAACGCCTCCCACTGCCGGGGCACCCGCCTCGAAGCGGGCGGGCTGCGGAGGATGGGGCGGGGGCGGCCGCGGCCTTCTGCCCGCGGAGCTCCGCCGCTGAACGGGCGCGGAGTGCGGCCAATCGCAGGGCGCCCCCGGGCTTTCAAATAAAGCCCTGACGACACGTCCTTGCCCTCTCCTTTACCCCCCCACCTCTCCCCCCCCTCTCCCCCCGCCTTTCCTCGCAGGAGGGAGATCTCGCTCTTATGATTTTCTTTTGGTTTTTTTTTTTTTTGTTTGTTTGTTTTTGTTTTTTCCTTCTTTTTCTTTTTCTTTTTTCTTTTTCTTTGTGGACTCTGGCTCCTCGCGGTGCCGCTGGAAGGGATGCAGGTTGCAAACGTCCTCGCGACCCTGCGGGCAGCACCGCGGCTCCTATAGCGGATCGCTGCCGCTTTAACAGCCCGGGTCAGCGCCGGCCCGGCGAGCATCTATTTCCTCGTCACATGGTCATTTGAACGCGGCGCGGGGCCGTTGCGTAGAGGAGTGAGAGACGATAATTAAAGACATAAAAAGCGGATCTCATCCCTCCGCGCCGATTAGCAGAAACGGGTAATCGGAGGCTCCTACCCTCTCCCTGCTCCCGGCCGCGTTCGGGTCGCTTCGTATCCAGTTGCGATCTTTGAAGAGCGGAGGGGCCGCGAGCAGCGCGCAAAGCGGCGGGGGCTGTGCCCGCGGGGGCAGGGGCTGCGGTACCTCCGTGCGGCTGCGGGGCCGCTGCTGCGGGTGCGTCTCCGCCGCGCCGAGTCGGGCCGGGCCGGGTCGGGTCGGGTCGGGTCGGGCGGAGGAGGTGGGGGTGCGCAAGGACTGCAGGGAGCCCGCGGAGGGAGTTGTGTATGTGTGCGTGTGCAGTCTCTCCGCCTCTAGCGCACGCCTCCTGCACTGGGCTGGACAAACTGAAATGACAGCGACATGGATGGGAGTCCGCTTCTGCCTGGACGCGGAGCAGCCTAACGGCAGAGCTGCGGAGAGGACAGCCTGTGATGCTTTCCCCTGGACGGAGTCCGATTTCGAGCCTGGGAAACGAGTGACTGAGCACGGCCATTTCGAAATGAAAGAGGCTTTTCGATAGAGGCTGTTTTGGTTATTTTTTTTTCCTCTCTTTTTTTTTTTTTTTTCTCACTTCCCCTCCTCTGGCGACGCGCAACTCAGCGCCTCTGTGCGCGCTCCGCGCTGAGCGTGTCCAGCCATAGGAACCCAGCACCCCCGGAGCTGAGCCCCGGCCGCCTGCGCTCCGCGCTGCCCCGTGTCAGCCAGCCGCTCTGAACGCAGCGCTCTCGAGGCGCCCTGGAATTGTTCCTTGCCGCTGCCGTTCGCTGCTGAAAACTGCTGTTGTTTTCGGGGGGGGGGGGGCTTCCAGCCTCCGAGAGGCGGCCGCTGTCTGAGCGCGAGGACCCGCCGCCGGGGTATCGCCCGCGGGGAGCGTCCCTTGCCGTGGGCCGGACGCGGGTGATGCTCCCACGCCGCTCCGCGGGGCGCAGTTACGGCTATTTGCGCTGTCGGGTTTTGATATTCCACAAACGCAGCGAGGGCGGCCTGGGGGTCGCTGGTTATTATGACCGGTTTTATGCGTTGCTGCTGTTGTTGTTATTTCATAGTCCATAACGCAGATGTTCTCACCGTGGAAAAAATTTACATCGAATTCCGGTGCTTGGAGAAAAATATCTTTGAATAGGAATCCTGGCCTGACTGAGGTGGGGAGCGCAGCCTATTAGATCCTCACAATTACACAGAGAGAGGGCATCGGGCTGAGCTCCGTCCCGAGCCCCGCTGCATCCCGGCCCCGCCGATCACCCCGCAGCCGCGCCCGGCTCTGCCCTCGCTGGCTCACGGCCGTGACGCGCACCGGCACCCAGCAGCGTGCAGCCTGGAGAATGTCGTCACCCTACGTTGTGTTTTCTTTTCAAGTGTTTCCTACATAAATACGCGTGCATAATAAACGTCTCAGGCATTCTTATACAAGGCAAGTGTTTTGCATTTGTATTAAATTTAATGTGAGCTTTTTGTACATTCTCGTGAGCATAAATAGTGAACATAGAAAAGCACAAATGTATTACATATAAAAATAACGGATAAGCATGTATAGGCTTGATGTACCATCGCAATGTTATCATACATACACATACTCAGAGCGTTTTGAAATCCGTGTTACGTACATGAATTAAATTCACAAACGGCAAAACTTCATATCTACGGAGTGTCAGTTTACACAAACTAATTATAAAGCGAGAATTGCATGAGATTACGTTGCGATAATTAGAAATCCCAATAAGTTACATTTAATTGCATATTTGTTATATTTACTATTTTTGTATGAACGAGGCGGAGACTATGAACGCAAATCGAAGTCTTTTTCCCCACGAGCTCTCTCCGGACGCTTCACGGACCGCACAGAGCTGCGGCGCGGGGCCAGCGCTGCCCAATCTGCCGCTCCCGCTTTGCGCTCCGTCCCGGTGACGCTGGAGCGCATAATCCGCCCGGCTCTCGCCGCTTTTCCTCCGGGAAAGGGGTCACCGTAGAGCCAGAACTCATCGGTGTGGTTCTTTCGTTGCCAAACGTGCCGGTTTCGGGCAGCCTGGAGAAATCAGAGACACGTGAAAGTCCAACTTTTAATTTTTAGTTCTGTTATGTTTTCGTTTTTGGTGGTTTCCTTCAGAATACTGTTAAACTCGCAGCGGATCGGAGCAGGTCACCTGCGCGTATTCCTTCAAGCGAGGGCGGCGTCGGGCTTGCAGAGGCACAAATCGCTGTTTTCTTCTTGCAGGTCCTGTGCTTGCTGACGGCGTGAGAGGAGCCGCAGATGCACCACGGGCTCATGTACCGACATGCCGCAGCACCTTGCGTGGATGGCAGGAGGTGTTTACCAAAACGTTCGTTCCCCTCTGTTCTGATTTTGCAAGGGAGAGCGGCGGCCTCCGCCGCCCCGGTCGGCTCCAAAGCTGCGGGGTAAGCCGCTTCGTGCTGATGAAGGTGGGACTCGGCAGGGGAGCGGGAAGCTTCGGATCGAGGCTTAGCAGAAAGCTCGGACACGAAGCGAAGGGAGCATTTCCTTCATCTCTTCACAGTGTTTGAACTCCCGTGTGAAAGGGAAAGGGCGAGGGGGTTGCAAGCGCAGGGCAGCACGTAGACTCGTGCAAAGAGCAGCGTGCTAAAATCCACGCATCCCTCTAATCCCTGCTGCGTCCCGGTGGCAGCACGGTCCGGGGGCCGGGCAATGAATCAGGGAGGGGGTGCTCGCGGCAGCGGCGGCGGCCGCCGCAGGTAGCACCCCACCGGCCCGTGCGGGCCCCCGGCCGCCACGTCGAGGGGGAGGCGGCCGCGGCCGTCGGGCAGGTCGAGGCGCGCCCCGGCGCGGTGCAGCGCAGCCAGCGTGTCCAAGAAGCCGGCGCGGGCCGCGTCGTGCGCGGGGCGGCAGCCGGTGAGCGGGTCGGGGCGGTTGGGGTCGGCGCCGCGCTGCAGCAGCAGCTCGGCCACGCGCGGGCTGCCCAGCATCATCACCTGCGGACGGACGGAGGGACACAGCGTCAGCCGCGGGCTCTCCGCTCCGTCCTCGCGGCAGCGCGGAGGAGGCGGAGAGGCCGTCGGAGAGGCCGCCAGCGAGCTACGGAGGCTCCGCGGAGAGCGGGGCCCGGCGGTAGCGGAGCGCGGCCGCGGAGATCCGGGCGGCAGTCCGGCTGAGGACAGAGGGAGAACACTCCCTTCCCACCGCGCACCCCCACGCAAACTCGGGCGGCCCCGAGTCGCGATGGCCACGGCGAAACCGTACCCGCGGAGCCAGGCTGCCGGTCGGCTTCACCCCGGGAAGCGTTTCCGTGAAGGCTCGGGCTAGCAGGGAAGCGATGCTGCCTACAGCCTCGCTCCCACGCAGTTCGGCCCCGTGGCCGGGCAGCACGGAGCGCCCTGGAGCCTCAGAGCGCACGGGCGGTGTCTGAACCGTCTTTCTCCCAGCGCCATGCGTTCAGAGCGCGGAGCAAATCTGTGCTGCACAAAGGTGCCAAAACAACATGTCGGAGGGCGGTCTCAGATCCGTGCCTCTGGTGAAATGCAGCACCGACATTTTGTAGGAGAGAGTTTTGCAAGCAGTGCCAGCGTATCTTAAATACAGCTTCTCAGATTACCCAAGTTTCGTTTTATTTTGAAAATTTAAGAGGAAGCTGTCCAGAACGACCTGAGAAATTAAGTCGGCTTTATAAATGTAATTTCTGCTGTTGCTGCGGGCGCTTTTTATGCTCTCACAGCACCACGAAGTGCGGGCAAACTCAGCTCCTCTAAGACTGATGACTGCGTGTCTGCCGGGCTGCCAGGCAGGGCTGTGCACTGGCTGGTTCTGCTTCAAGGACTCTTTGAACAGATTACGAAAACCACTGATTTTTTTTTCCCTCCTGAATATATCATGAGAACCACCGTACTATTATTATTATTATTATTATTATTTTGAAAAGATAAAAGAAATTGTAAGTGTAGTAGTAGGAAAATATAACAGATAATAAAGCAGAAGATAACGATTTGATAGAGGGGTAAATCTCTCTGAAAAGGTAACTCGTTACTTGTTATTGCACATTTAATGCGAGATGAGCATTAAAGCTCTCGGTTTTGATCACCCTATGATTGATAATAATGCGATCCAGGGTTGCTGAAACTAAAACCTCTTTCTTGCGGCGGTTGTAGACTTTCCCCTTTGCACAAAGCTGACGGGAACCGTGGTGCCGCTCTGGCTCCAGTACAGCCGTCGGAGTGCGGCCGACGCCGGCAGTCTGTCCCGGGGCTGCCTCCGCGCCCGCCGAAGAGACGTTGCCCGGGAGACGGCCCTCAGTCCCGGTCCTCGGGTACGGAGGGCCCCTCCGGCCTCCCTACCTGGATGGGGGTCCGGCCGAAGGAGTTGACAGCGTTGGGGTCGGCCGCGCCGTCCAGCAGCTCTCTCACACGCTGCAGATCGCCGCGGGCGGCGGCGTTGGCTAGCTCATCCGCTGCCGTGCGGGCCGCTCGCTGGGCCATGCCCCGGCCCAGCCCGGCCTCGTGCCCGTGGGCAGCGGGGCCCCGCCGCCGGCCGCAGCCACCGCCCTCCCGTCTCCCGCTGCCCGCGGCTGGCGGCGATGCCGACCCGCGGGGGGAGCCCAGCCCATGGAAGCGCGCGTCTCCGCCGCTCCACGCCTGCACCCCCGGCAGATCTCGGGCGGCGCGATCCGGCCTCGGATCAGCCGGCGTGGTGTCGTCGCCGGAGACACCTCCACCTGCGGGGCCACGGCTGTGCCCGAGCCGCCCGCCGCTTGTTTTTTCCCCGCAGCTGGTGCCGCTCCGCCCCGGCCCGCCCCGGTCCTGCCCGCTCCGGTCCGGCCCAGCCGGCTCCGCCTCGCCCGGCGGCTGATGTTAGCGTCACCGCGGCGGCCCCGACGGGGCGAGGCGGCCAGAGGGCGGCGCGTCGGCGCGGCCACTGCTCCCTGCGGCCGGGGCGGACGGGCGGACTTCGCGTTCCGCGTCGCGGCTGCCTGTCTCTTTTTTTCTCTTTCCCTGTTCCGTATTTTTCTGTTTCTTGCCTTAAGGCAGCGGCCTCTTAACACGCGCGTTACCGCCCCGAGAATGCCTACACGATCTCCCCGGGCACCCGTTCGTACCGGAGCCTCAGCACGTTCCTCCTCACTCTTCTCCTAAACTGCAAACTCTTCCGAGCTTTGGTCAGTGCAGCGGCGCACAGAGCTGCCGTCAGGAGCGAGATGGGACTCCGACCTCTCCATTGTCCTTCCAAACCAACAAAGAGAGCAACCAACCAAACAGGAAAAACAAAACAAAACAAAAAACGAACATCAAAACCAAATCAAACGACTCGCTCCCCTAAAACAGGTGAACCCCTCTCCATCCGAAGCCCGCAGAGCACGCTCCAGCTCTCTTGAGCGCAAGGCTCCGTCCGCGTCCCGCAGTCAGCTGGCGGGGCTGGGGGCGCGGGGTGGCAGGACCACGGACAGCTCCCGGAGGTCGGACAGGCGGACACGCTGCCGGCGAGGCCGCGCGGATCGGCGCAGCGCCGTGACTCGGTTTGCGTCCCGCGCGTTGCCGGTGTAACTGCAAGAGGGGTGTGTGCTGGTGCTACAAAGGGAACTGAAGACGTCTTGGGTCCAGCAGTGTAGAAATGTTTGGAGGAAAGAAGAGCTAGAGGAAAGAGCCCTTGCTCCCGTCACTAAGAAGGGTCTTGGGGGTGACCTGTTTCCTAACTGTCAGGCACATGCATGACTTTGTCAGATACATGGCATCTCTAAGATCATTCTCTTGGGAAGTCTGCAATCATACTTGCACGCTGTATCTGCATTCTGCATTTTTCAACCCTACTGCAGCCATCCTGGCCGCTTGTTTACCTGCATCTTTACTTGAAACAACCACTACATGCTATCAAAGCAATTAAATTACTTTCTTGGCCTAATAACTTTGAAAGATATGGATACCTTATCAAGAAATCTTTCTGTTCCCAGTACCAGATGGCATAGTTGGTTTCCACCAATAAAAAACAGAAGAAGGCTAACTGGCATTCCAGTTAGCATTCCAGACAGTGAAAACTGTTTGTTTATGGTATGAATAGCAAGTTTCCGTAACAGAATCAGCTTAATGCAAAATGCCATTTCTGCAATCCCATTACTACTCTATGTTTCGATGTAATGAGTGAAGATTTTTTTCATGATAAAGACCTTCTTGATACAAAGACAAATAGTTGTCTTACTAAATAACTGAGTTTTTCTACACTGTTTACTGATTTCTGGATGCACTGTTTTTATGTCTTCTTTTCCTAGTAGTAAATCTGCTATTTGAGTGCTGAGTGTCATAAAATAAGAAAATAAAGATATTTCAGACGTCTCTAGTAAAACAACAACAAAGCAAATCAAACCAAAAAAAACCAAACAAAAAAAACCCACCACCACCACCAAAAAAAAAAACAAAAAACCAAAACCCAAGAAATAAAAGGAAGAATTACATATATACCACTTTACAGTGGCAGCTCTCAAGTAGTGAAGGTTATAGCTAAGTCTTAAAAAGACAACAAACTAATTTTAAAAACAGCTGGAATGAGCAGTGGTATTGCTGAACTGGTTCAGTAGAAATAGGACACTGATTCCAGTGTTGTGTATCACCTTTTGTACTATCAATTGTACAGTACAAATGTGTACTAGTGACAGAAGTAGTTTTTTTTGATAGTGCTTTACTGTCAGCTATATACCCATAAAGTAATGAAAAAGGCCATTTCTACTGGAATTGTGTAAATATTTCATGCATTACAGGCTTTTTTCATTTTTTTCTTTTTTTCCTTCCTTTCTTGCTTTCTTGTCTTTCTTTCTTATCCTTCTTTCTCTCTCTTTCTTTCTCCTTTTTCCCTCTTTCTTTCACTTTCTATTTCTCTTTTGTTCCTTCTCTCTTTCTTTCTCTTTCCCTCTCCCTTTCTCTCTCTCTTCCTCACTCTCTTCCTCTTTTCCTTGCTGTCTTGCTTTCTTGCTTGCCTACTTTATTTCTTTTCATTCCTTCCTTCCTCCCTTCCTCCCTCCCTCCCTTCTTCCTTCCTTCCTTCATTCCTCTGCTCCAAAACCCTAGGTGTTAATTCTGAGTGTCCTCAGGATGTGCTGCCAGAGGTTCCAAGTAGGGCCATTCTCCCCAGCTGCACACTAGAGCACATTTTTTATCTCTTGTCCTGTCCAGACTGGCCCAAGGGCTACTGTGTGAACTGTCTCCTGCCTCATTTGTTCAAAGGCTTGTTGTTGCTCAGGGCCCCATGTGAAATCATTCTTCTGAGTCACTTGATAGAGAGAGTTTACAGTCAGACTGTAATCCACGATATGCATTCTTGAGAAACCCACAACACCTAAGAAAGCTTGCGTTTCCTTTTTGCTAGTTGGTGGAGACATAGCAGTTATTTTACTGATCACATCCATGGGGATCTGATGATGTTCATCTTGGCAAATTATTTCTAAGAATGGGATCTCCTGTGCAAGTCCCTTGACCTTACTTTGCTTAATGGAAAAAACAGCTTTTAAAAGGATTTGAATTATTCTCTTCCCTTGATAAAATCTTCTGCTGTGTTGCCCCACATGATGATGTTCTCAGTGTATTGCAGGTGTTCAGGAGCTTCCCTCTGTTCCAGGGCAGTCTGGATCACCCCATGGCAAACAGTGAGACTGTGTTTCCACCTCTGAGGCAGTCAGTTCCAGGTGTATTGGATGCCCCTTCCAGTAGAAGCAAACTGTGGCCTGCACTCTGCTGTCAGAGGGATTGAGAAAAACGCATTAGTGATGTCAGTGGTGGCATACCAGTTGGGTGCCTTTGACTCCAGTTGATACTGAAGTTCTAGCATGTCCGGCACATCAGTGCTTATAAGTGGTGTGACTTCATTCAGGCCACAATAGAGCACCATTACTCTCCACTTTCCATTGGACTTTTGTACTGGTCATATGGGACTATTGAAGCATGAGCAAGTCTTTCTGATTACTTCTTGGTTCTCTAGTTGGTGAATCAGCTGATGAATGGGAATAAGGGAGTCCTGATTGGCATGACATTGCCGCTGGTGCACTGTTGTACTAGCAGTCAGCACTTGCTGTTCTTCTACTCTTAGCAACCCTGCAACACAAGGGTCCTCTAAGTGACCAGGCAAGGTAGACAGCTGCTTAACGTCCTCCATCTCCAAGGTCGATATACCGAAAGTGCACTGATGCCCTTTTGGGTCCTTGAAGTATTCTCTCCTGAGATAATCTACACTAAGAATGCACGGAGCCTCTGGCCCAGCTTTTTCCACTGATTTCCTGTTAGGCTCACTTTGGCTTCCAGTACAGTTAACTCTTGGGATCCCCTTGTCAATCCAGAAATATAGATAGGTTTTTCCCCTTTATAACTTGATGTCCTTAGAGTACATTGTGCACTGGTGTCCATTACAGCCTCATATTTCTGTGGTTCATTAAAACTGACTGTCCCTTTCCTCCACCTGGCTGGACGCAGCGCCCCTCTAGTTGCAGTCACTGTATTAATTTCTCATCTCCTGTGTATAAGAACCAGCAGGCTCACTGTCAACCTCAGAGAAAAGATCAGACCATTTTTTCTGTCTGGCGATCTACCCACTGGAAACCGGAGCTGCTGTTTTCCTGGAACAACCCTCTCTGGTGACTGTTTTCCCTTGCAATTCATGTACTCGTGCCAGTAGAGTCAAGATGGGTTTTCCAACCCACTTCATCATATTTTTTCTGTGGTCATGCTGGTAGAAGCACAGGATGGAACACGAAGTATACATACTATATCGTCTCTGCTGAGTGGAGAAAAGCTTACTTCTAATGGATGAAATATTGGTTTGTACAGGTGGAGGAGCCATTGAACCAGTTCCTCCACAGCTGAGACAAAGGCTTGTAAGGAGGAAAAGAGACTATCATATTGCTGAAGTAGGCTAGCCACTTCATCCACTGCTGGTATTTAATTATCTTTCCAGTTCATTGCTTCCAGGGTGCTGGCATACGATGATGGTGCCTCTCTGCCACATAGGTCATGTACATAACATGTCATCTGAATCTTAGGAGTTGGTATTATTGCCAAAGTTAAATGCATACATTACCTCTACCACAGCTAGTACCCTCAAGTACTGGGTAACTTTCTCCATGATAGTCCACTTGCCTGGGTTAAATGCCAGCTATTTCTTGAAGGGATATCTTTCCCTCATGGCTGACAAGAATTGCTGCCACAGGGTGAAAGTCTGTGTCCCTTTTCCAATTGCTTTGCCAATGTCATTTTCTCTAGAAAGAGATCCCAACCCCATGGCTTCACTACCTGCTAAGTCCAGGCTCCAGACCCCACTGTCCTGCCCATGGAGCAGCCAGATGGCAATGTACTCACCTGGCCAACAGCCGTAATCTTTTCACAAATCTCACAGCTCACTCAACTTCAGGAGTTGAATAGTTTCTATCTCTTCCTCTTCCTCCGGCTTTTGTGATGGCCATGATCCATCTTCATCTTCTTTTTCTAACTGATAAGCTTCCCTCCTTGCTAAACTTTCTGACTTCTGTAGACGCTTTTTCATCTTGCTTATAGGGACAACTGATACTGGCACTGACTGGTTCCGTATTTGAACTGCAGGTTTTGTCACAGCGATTGGAGTTACTGCAGGACTAGTTGTGAGGCTCATGGCACCTGCAGGGCCCATCAGAATGCTTAGAGTAAATGCAGGGTCTGTCAAAAAGGTCACAGCAATGGCTCTGATCCATTGCAGGGGCTAGAGCAGTCACAGGATCTGTTGCAAGGGTTGGAGAAGCAGCAGAGCTCGTCACAAGAGTTGGAGCAACTGCACAAGTCATTGCAAGAATCAGAGCAATGCCAGGGCCCACTGCAGGAGTTGGAGCAACCACAGGGCTTGTTGCAGGAACTGGAGCAACTGCAGGGCCTGCTGTAGGAGATGGAGAAAATGCAGAGGATAACAGGACTATTTGGGTGTACAGTACTAGATTCTGAGAGCAAAATAAAATCATACAAATAGAGAGAATAGCTGGAAAGGTCTAAAATTCCTCCAGCTGCCTCCACCTGTCACAGGACAGCTCTCCTACTTACTGCATCTCACTGTAAGTATCTGCCAGCAAATAGATTAGAAGAAAAAAAACATGAGCCTTAGATTTCTTTCAAGTAGAAGTAAAAGTGCTATCTCAGGTTTAATCATGTCTCTTTTTAGTATTATTGACAGGATTTTAGGATTGGATTCTTTATTTTTCTTTTATTCTTTCTTTTTCCCCCTGCTCTTCTTTCTGCATTATTTCAAACAATGTGGACGCAAGCACTACAACATGTTGCACAGACGTACAACCAGCAATTTTATGTCTGTTTGCCTAGCTGTGCTTGTGATGAGTTCTCTGCATGCACTGTTATTCTTACTGAAGATAATAAGATTTACAGGCTCAGTGAGGGAGACCTTAAAACTTGTTCCATGTCTGGTTGCTTGATGTGGTTGGTTGATGTGACACTTGCTTTCTTGGGGGTATCCAGTGAAACTTCCTCCCAGAACAGCTGCATCAGTGGTAGAGGAGGCTTTTTGTCTAGAAAATAAATCAATGGCTTTCCTATGTCAGAAGGCAGTAGGCTACCCAAGCACATGCATATGCTAGCAGACTATCTCCATGAAAGCTATCCCTGCTTTTGTTATTTGGAATTAATTCTGATCCACCAGAAACAGCTTTCCAAACTACATATGGTCAAATAAGTGTGCCCTCCCTTTTCTTATGATTTGTACTATGAAAAAGCTGACAAGCCACAGTATCAATAAACATTTGCCTAGATGTAAGCTTTTGGTTTGCATCTGTGTGCCTTCACATTCCAAAGGTTAGCTGACTACAACAGAGCTGTGAATGCAGAATATAGGACATCCAGCCAAGAAAGTCTTGCACATGTCAAACTTGCTTTCTGGCATCTGTATAGCAGGACAGCTTAGAATCTAAGCAATAGTGCCCATCTTCCCGTTGTGTAATATATGGCACTGAGAAAATCACTCTGTATCTGTGGCTTACTTAAATATGTAAGCATTTTACACTTAAATGTGTAACCAGTGAATTTCTGTCTTCCTGAAATATATGAAGTTGAATGCCAAATGCTGCTGTGCACTCTGTTACAGGCTTTGCATTCTGCATTTGCAGGGCACTGCAGAGTCTGAAGAAGGGGCTGAGACAAGCAACATGCAAACTGAAAGTTAGGTTGTGCATAACAGGTCAGACATATCAGGCATCTTAACTGCCAGCAACCAGATACTGTTAAATATCATACCCGTTAAGTAAGTTATTGAATTACATAAAATTCTCACTTAGCAGGCCTTTAATTAAACATTTGTTCCAGTTCTCTCTCTTTATATGTATAAATATATATGCTAATAACTACTCTTCTGCTCAAACTTGATTGCATCTATCAGAATCACTTGGAGAATCATTCATGCTGTACTAGCTTCTTCTATTTGATGGAACACGATGTAGTTGAGTTTAGCTGCTAAAAGTCTACTGATTTTTTACTGCAGCTTAGCTACATACAGTGACATGCTGGGAATCTATAGTCTTGCAATAAGTTAACATTGTCAATTTCTGTATCTCTACAGTTGTGTAGATTTTTTGTAGATTTATATTTATATCTCCACTGGGAACAAAGGAGAAAGATTTCTTGTCAACAAACACAAGGATGTAAATTACTTTTATAGGAGATGCACTTTAGTGAATTATATCAACATACAGAAATCTTAAAATATGACTTTTTGATTTACCTGAGTCTATGGACACCAAGGGCTTATTAATTTATTCAGTTTTTCTTCAGATATCCTAACAGCTGATTGCAGAGGGAGCTTTTTCTAGCTGAGAATTCAGTGTGCGTTTCCGGATTTTCCACTTGCAAGCTGTGCCTGCTCTGCCTTTGAGAAAGAAACACAAGGAGTTCAAGACACATTTTAGGAGCTGACTTGCACAGAATTTGTCATAAATCAATTTGTCCAGTCTATGCATTTTTAAGTAAATGAAAAGCATTAGAATTATTCCTTCCCTTTAGCCCACTCTCCTCATAGAGAATCTTGAAAGTCTGCTGGTAGGAGTCCCATGCCTGTTCTTCCCAATCGGGCTGGCAGAGCTATATGCTGTTCACCAGCAATTGTCAAGCCCAATACAAATCACCATACAATATGCTTTAAATTATCATACCTTAAAACTCAAACATTTGTGTGACCATTAGCTTATCTATTAATTATATAAATTGCTGAGGCAATATTTTCAGACCTCTTGCAAAAAACCAAGATCTTTCTTCTACCACACTGAATAAACCCAGATACTGGGACTATCAAGAGGCCCATAGGATATTGTTACTCCCTGGACTGGCCCCTCTAAAGTGCTCAAAAATTCACCAGAGTAGTGGAGAAACGGTTTGACTTAGACGGCAGCATCTTTTCCGCAAAACATTCATTAAATGATAGAAGTAAATGTTTAGCTGAAAATGAAAACCATACAAATTCCTCAAGAAGCTTCTTGCCAAATGTTGAACTTCCACTTCCTTGCTTCTTGGCAAGCCATAATTTCCTGCATTCTCCAAGCATCACGCAACCTTTCAAAATAAAGGAGATGAGTGTTCTGGAAAGCAGGGTTCCCCCAACCCCACCACAATGGAAAGTCATTTTACTTTCCAGTTGTATTTAGTCTCTTCCAAGCATCAAAAACAAGTATGCTCACTTGCTTTGTCTTCTCTCCACCTGTCTTTCAAATCTCTTTTGCATTGGCTAAAGTGCAGAAATTTGGAAATTTAGTAGGCATCTCAGGGTTTGATAAAAAATGAGGGTTCTGTTGGCTTAAGCATAGGTTTCCATGCTGCAGGAGGATAATAGAGGAGAGGAAACAGCATAACGTGGAGTTCTAGCTTCTGTCTTATTTTTTTTTGTATGGACCTTTTTTCTCTCTCAGCAGATTTTTCAAAAAGTGTGTATTACAGCTCCAGCCTTTGCTACTGAAACTAACTATAGACAGAGTGAATAGGATAGTGAATAGGATAATGAAGTACTGGAACCATTTGCCTGGAGATCTGGTGGAAACTCTGTCCCTGGAGACATTCAAAGCCAGGCAGAACCAGGCTCTGAGCAACCCGATCTAGCTGTAGATGACATTGTTTCTGTCATTAAACCTCCACTTGGGCAAATTTCTTCTTCTCCCCCCCCCCCCCCCCCACAGTAGTAAACCATGTTAAATTTGTATCATGCAGCATTTTCCTACAGAAGCTCTGATAAAATGATATAGAATAATAATGCTGGTTTTCTACAGGTTAGAGAGGTGGGTTAAGTAATCTCTTTCTTCTTTTTGTGGAAAAGACATCGTGATGCTGGAAATCCAACAATCTGGGTGGCAGTAGACTCCATACTGATTGCAATCTTAGGATACTCTTTTAAAAGTAGTTACTCGAATAGCCTCGTTCCTCATGCTATTAAATTACCATATGCCTCTTAACATGCCTATTTACCTTTGGTCAGATGTGATAGTCACTCTATAGCTCTGCTGTCCTTCATAACATTCATCACACCGATGCTGCTTTTCCTGACTGTAAGCCACAGGTATGCTCAATATGGGGAAAGATTACAGGTGTGGTACTCTGCACAGGTGTGTATGCTTTGCTCTGCGAGCCAAAGCAGCTCAGGGTGACTTGTGATGCTGAGGAACTGTCTAATTTCATACTGCTTCGGGGCAGGGATAGCTCCTGGTTCCCTTACTGCAACTGCCATGCAGGGAGTGGGTGTGCAGCTCTGTTGTGCCCGCTGGTGCAGCAGTGCCAGCTGCCACAGGTGATACAAGTTACCACATGCTGCTCTACTTCTTCTGTGGGTGGCCCATGACGGCTGCTATCAAGCACATGTGTTTGTTTTTGAGTTACATATTCACGCAGAAGGCAATTACCGCGGAAACACAAGTGTTTCAGGTTGTGTTGCTGCTGAAATGGCACTGAGCACACCTGTCAGCATCAAAGCAACATTCCCATGCTTACTTTCTATTAACTGAATCACTGATGCTGCTTAGAGTGACAGCAATGAAGAACACCACCACTTTAGATGCTGTATTCACAAGGATTTTTCCTAATAGCTGTAACATGGCTCTCTGCATATCTGTTTTTCCCTCTTCCCCTCAAAATACTTTTAGCAGCTTGTATTAAAGCAGTGGAAGTAGGGATAGGTCACCTAGGAAGAATATAGGGGTGCTGTCCGGATGTGCAGTCAGGAAAGACAAGGCACAGATGGAATTGATCTTGCTGAGAGAGATGAAAAACAGCAAGAAGGGATTCTTTAGATACATTGGGCAGATGATTACATTGGGCAAATTAGAGTGTAGCCCCTCTGATAAATGAAAAACAAAAGCTGGCCTCTTCAGATGTGGAGAAAGCTGAGGCACTGAACCATTTCCTTGTCTTGATCTTCACTGCCAGTCAGACTTCTCACACCTCTCATGTCCCTAAACGTCTAAGCAGGAGTCTAGGGGAGCAAAACTGCTTCCACTCTGAGGGTAGAACAAGTCTGAGACCACCTCAAGAGGCTGAATGTGCTGAGTCTGTGGGGCCAGATGACGTGTATTCCAGGGTTCTGAAGGAACTGGCTGATGTGGTTTCCAAACTGCTTTCCACCATATCTGAAAAATCATGGCTGTCAGGCAAAGTCCTCGGTGACTAGAAAAAGGGAAACATCACTCCCATACTCAAGAGGAAGGCAAAAAGGAAGACCCTGGGGAACTTCATCCTGGTAAGCCCCATGTCTGAGCCTGGTAAGATCATGGAACAGGTCCTCCTGGAAGACATGCTGAAGCACATGTGAGATGTGGAGGTGATCCGAGGCAGCCAGGATGGCTTCAATAAGGTCAGATTGTGCCTAACCAATTGGGTGGCCTTCTACAATGGAATGATCGCACTGGTGGATAAAGGAAGGTCAACTGTACTCCAGATACGAGTACAGACTGGGAGAAGTCCCTGAGAGCAGTCCTGCAGAGAACGACTTGAGGGTACTGATGGACAATAAGCTGGATGTGAGACAGCAGTGTGCGCTTGCAGCTCAGAAGGCCAACAGTGTCCTGGGCTGCATCAAAAGAGGAGTGGCCAGCAGGGAGAGGGAGGTGATTGTCCTCATCTACTCTGCTGTTGTGAGGCCCCATCTGGAGTACTGCACATCCAGTACAGGAAGGATGCAGAGCTGTTGTATTGGGTCCAAAGGAGTACCACAAAGATGATCAGAGGGTAGGAGGACCTCTCCTATGAAGAAAGGATGAGGGAGTTGGGCTTGTTTTGCCTGAAAGAGAGAAGGCTCCAGGGATACCTCAGTGTGGCCTTCTAGTACTTGCAGGGAGCTTACAAGCAAGATTGGGACAGAATTTTTACACTGTCTGATAGTGATAGGACAAGGGGGAATGGTTTTAAACTAAAAGAGGGTAGATCTAGGTTAGATGTCAGGAAGAAAGGTGAGGTGCTTGAGCAGGTTACCCATTTTTTGGATGCTTCAGGTCTGGAGGCATTCAAGGCCAGGCTGGATGGGATTGTGGGCAGCCTGATGTAGTGGCTGGCAACCCTGCCCACAGCACAGGGATTGGAACTCAATGATATTTAAGGTTCCCTTCAACTTAAGCCATTCTGTGATTCGGTGATTTTATGATTCAACAATTCTATGATTCTATTCATGCCAGGAGAAAGAACCTAGACCTACAAACACAGGGTTAAGAGGACTGTGCTGAAGTTATTGACAAGGCAACAGCAGGAAAGTAGCTCTTGGTGCTGGGGAGACTGGGTGCATGGTGAGCTCCCATCCAGCTATGGACAGTGTCTGCAAGAAATGAGATACGATTTCTGATATAAATAAAATATGAACGTAAATCATAACTGTGACAGAAAGCAGACCAGGCAGGAACAACTGCACACTGGGATATTTGGTCAGCTCCAGCCCCAGAGACGATTGCTCTTGTCGGGGCTGATGTTCTACTTCTCTATGAGAGATGACTCTCATAGAGCAAGTGACTCTGCTCTAGAGCAGAACGAGACTTTTCTTCACTCTCTGAACAGATTTTATATTCAGATGCTGGTTTTTTTTTTTTTTTTAATGACTGACCTTATTGAACAGTGCCACAGCTTCCCACGTGTCACTGCTCATCCCAAAACAATCCACGTGCTTTAAAGACTGTTCTGCCTGATGGCGACCTTCACTCATCACTTTTATCAGGGAAGGCAAACCAGGAGTCCCATCTGCCCCCGTCACACCTTCCCCCCCCCACTGTAGTCGTTGCAGTGATCGGTCTGAAAGCTGCCGCCTCAGAGATGGGCGTGGATTTTGGGAGAGCCGTGTGTGCCACCTAGAGGAAGCCTGACATATTGGCCGAGGACTGCATGCCGAGAGGGCCTGGAGCAACCCCTAGGCTGCTGTTAGCAAATGTCCTCAGCCAGCTACAGAAAATGGCGTGCTGTCATGCGCCTTTGTGTTCACAAAGATCTCGCATCTCGCTGGAAAAGAGGCTAAAAGCACCGTGCTCCTTCCTATTCCAAGGACAGAGATAATGCTTCTCCTTGCCTATTTTGTAGTTCTGAAATTTGTTAGTACAACCTACTTAGTGAGGAGCAGAAAGAAACAGCTGTGAGCTGGCAAAGACAAAACTGACCCCTCCTTCTTGGTAGGAGCTTCAATTTTAATTTGTGCCTCTGTTTTTTGGAGCTTATGTGTTCTGAATTCTGGCATGCACCAACTTTAGATCTGCAGACAGAAAGTTCAGGAGACCTTGTGTTCAGGAGGAGGCCACGCATACCGGAGCGGCAGGGAATGAGAGTGGTTGCAGCGAGGCAGTGGAGAAGAGGAGAAAACAGAGCAAAAAAGGGTGTGCGTAGAGAGCAAAACAGCAGTTAGAAATAAACAGAAAAGGCCAGAACAAAAGAGCAGCGAAAGTAAAGAAATTGAAAAGTACATACACTGTTGTCTTTCATGGCTGCCGCACTGTTGGTCTCAGGCAGACCAGCTTCCCTCAGAGCAGACAGCTGGGACCCACGTTGTTCCTATCCTTCCTTTTAATATGACTTATTTAATTAAGACACAGCATCAAGGTCACAAGACAGGCAGATGGTCTTCTATTCCAGACATGTGCCTTTTCCTAGTAAGACCTTGCTTACAAAGATCTGACCTTTGGACAGTTTGGCACTTATAATGAGAACATTTATCTTGGCTTCTTGAATTTCAGTTTGCAGTGCTCATTTCCACCACACCCAACTCTTTGTGAACCTGGAAATGTTGGGATGCCAGTTGAAGTTGCCCAGTTCAATGTAATGGTTATTTGTGAGACTGCTAGCAGCTTGGCAGCAAGAGGTAGGGTCACCTCATAGCCTCACTCCCCATTCCTTGTCACCTGCACTGCAGCAGAAAAGCTGTGTCTCAGATGTGGATTCTCTCCATTTCATTTGCTGTAGTGCTGATACTGAGATCCTTATGAAACTCTGTTTGGCATACTCAACCCTCAAGAATGTCTAAACATCTCATGCTAGAAATATTTGTTCACACAGTAGACTTGTCCCACCCGTGGTCCATTCCTGCACGCAGTGTGGCCCATACTTGCTGCTGTCTTGCCATCATGGTGTCAGCTCTGCTCCAACGAGTGGCCTGGCCTGGCCTTGGGACATGGGGAGGCTGCAGTGCAGTGCTGACAAATAATTTGGCACTGTGCTTAATTCACAAGGAAATCATGTTTTCATTGTGTTTTCAAAGATCATGATTTGGAAAGACATTATATGCACAAACATGCTGTCAGATTCAATGCGTATCAAGGAGTGCTTCGTGAGGACAAAATATTGGAAATGAAAAAAGTCTGTCACCTCAACAAAATATTTTTTAGAAAGTTATAACTCAGATGGATTCCATTATCAAAGGTAGTTATGTGACAGCAAATGTGATGGCAAAAAAATCAAAACCATTTCCTGAGGAATTTGTTAAGCAATGTATGGAAACCACATCAGAAAAAAATGTGTCCTCATAAAAAAAAGGGATTTTTCTAAAGTGTCTCACCAGACTGTCACCAAGTGAACTGAAGGAGTAGGAATATCTACTGAAAAAAAGTTGGAGAACAAAGCTGCTAATTTCAAATTTTATGCTTGGACGACAGATGAGTGAGATCACACAGCATGTGAGGGACAGCCTGAGGATCAGGTCTAGCCAGCATGTGTTCATGAAAGGCAGATCCTGCTTGACCAACCTGATCTCCTTCTATGACCGAGTGACCCACCTGGCGGGTGAGAGAAGGCTGTTTACACAGTCTACCTAGACTTCAGTGAAGCCTTTGACTCTGTCTCCCACAGTATTCTCCTGGAGAACCTGGCAGCCTGTGGCTTGGACAGGTACACTCTTTGCTGGGAAAGGAGCTGGCTGGAGGGCCGGGCCCAGAGAGTGGTGGTGAATGGAGTTAAATCCAGCTGGCGACCGGTCACGAGTGGTGTTCCCAAGGGGTTGGTACTGGGACCTGTCCTGTTCAGTATCTTTATTGATGACCTGGATGAGGGCATTGAGTGCACCCTCAGTAAGTCTGCAGTTGACACCAAGTTGGCAGGAAGTGTCGATCTGCCTGAGGGTAGCAAGGCCCTACAGAGAGATCTGGACAAGCTGGATAGCTGGGTTGAGGCCACAACAACCCCAGGAAATGCTACAGGCTTGGGGAAGAGTGGCTTGAAGACTGTATAGAGGAAATGGACCTGGAGGCATTGGTCAATGCTTGGCTGACCATGAGCCAGCAGTGTGCCCAGGTGGCCAAGAAGGTCAATGGCATCCTGGCTTGTATCAGAAATAGTGCTGGCAGCAGGAACAGGGAAGTGATCATCCCTCTGTACTCAGCACTGGTGAGGTCGCACCTTGAGTACTGTGTTCAGTTTTGGGCCCATCACTACAAGAAAGACATAAAATGGGCAATGAAGCTGTGAGGGGTCTGGAGCACAAGTATTCTAAGGAGCAATTGAGGGAGCTGGAATTGTTCAGTCTGGAGGAGGCTCAGGGGAGACCTTATTTCTCTCTGCATTTACCTGGAAGAAGGTAGTGGCGAGATGGGGGTTGGCCTCTTCTCCTGTGTAACTAGCAATAAGACAAGAGGGAAAGGCCTCAAGTTGCACCAGGGGAAATTCAGGTTGGACATAAGGAAATAATTCTTCTCTGAGGGAGTGTTCAGGCACTCCCAGGCCTGCCCAGGGAGGTGGTGGAGCCACCGACCTTGAAGGTGTTCAAGAAAAGTTTAGATGTTGTACTGAGGGACATGGTTTAGTGTGGAAATACTGGTGGTAAATGGACGGTTGGACTGGATGATCTTAGAGGTCTTTTCCAACCCTGGTGATTCTATGATTCTATGAATGTACTGATGAAACAGATCTGGCTCTACTTACCATTTTCATTAGTGGGACTGATAACAAATATAACATCACTGAAGAAATGGCTTCTTTGGTGCCATTGAAAGACACAACTAAGTCTCTTGATTTGTATGAAACAGTAAAAAAAGTCCATTAAAGTGATTTTCTTCAGCCTTTGTCATCATATCTTGTATAGCTACTGATGGTGCCCTGGTGACGATCAGCAAAAAAATTAATAGAGGGTGATGCAGTTAACACTGGTAGCTCACATTTGTTGATCAGGCATCAAGAAAATTTATGTGCAAAAACTTAAAAAATGGATAATGTCATACAAATCATCTTCAAAGCTATGAACTTCCTGAAGTCCGAGGGACTGAATCTGCACCAATTCCAGGAGTTCCTTAAAAGTATGGATGCTGATTATGAGGTCGTTATTTGCATTTCCTAAGGAAGCTGGCTAAGTCAGGTGTAAAATGCTACAAAGACTTCACGGTTTGCAAACTGAAATCAAGTCCTTTATGGAATCAAAGGGAAAAACTGTTCCAGAATGTGAAGATTAAGAATGGCTCACAGATTTAGTAGTTCTGGTGGATTTGACTGCTCCTTTAAATGAGTTAAACGTGCCCCTTCAAGGTGAAAATCGTCTCATCTGTGCTATTTTTCAGACAATAACAGTGTTTGAAATGAAACTTTAATTATGGCAAGCTCAAGTTATGGGAAAGAATTTCATGCATTTTGATACATTGGCTAAACACAGTCCTGTGAATGGTGAGAACCATGCAGCCGTGCTTTCCTTTTTGATAAATAAATTTGAGGATAGGTTTCAAGATTTCAAAAAAAAAATCTTTATATTTGTGACTCCGTTTTCAGTTGGCATAAATAAATTACTTGCAAATTTTGACACGGAATGTATAGAGTTGCAATCAGACACTGAACTCAAAGAAAAATTTCATCATGTCTCTTTACCAGATTTTCGTAAGCCCCCTCTTACCAGAGAAAAATATCCCTCACTTCACAGTCCTGCCCTATTCATGCCATCACTTTTTGGCAGTACGTACACTTGTGACAAGGATGAAGCACAAAAAGAGTAATATCTCATCCGAAATCTCTGACAAACACCTTGAGAACTCACTAAGAATGGCAGCTGCTGCCATCAAACAAGCCTGATGCATTAGTTTCACAAAACCAGGGTCAAACACCCTACTAGTTTTATGTTTTTGTTGCTCTCTGATTTTTATGCTTTAATAAGAAATACATTAAAAAATAAGCTTTGTTACTTAAATATGTTAAATTTATCATCTATTTTATATGCAGCCCAAGGCAATTTGTGTTCATTCAATGTGGCCCATGCAAGCCAAAAGGTTGGACAACCATGACACAGGGCCTACGCCTGCAAGATAATTCTGCATGGCAATGATCATGTACCATGGTTTTATTTGCAAGAGCCCTCAGCAATCTGCAGGCATGAATCTTCAAGCACTACTGCAAAGTAGAATTCAGCACTGCAATCACTGCTTGATGGGCTCAGGCCTTGGTATCAGGCTTATTTTAATGAACTGGCCTCATTAACTGGCCAGTTACCCTGAGTTCAAGCTGTCCCTGTACCTGTCCCTGTACCATGAGCTCAAGCCAGAGGAGCAGAGAGGAAGTCAAGTCTTGCTAATTATACTTCTGCTGAGAACTTGCTCCTTGGATACACATAACATCCAAACAGTTGAAGCACAGCTGCAATGCTCCACGATTACTGCTACAAAATGTAGACTCTGTTGAAAGGCCAGCAAGTCATATTTGCTAACTTTCCCCCAATTTTATTGTTTCAAGTTTTTGAAGCCTCATTAGAAGATTTCTAAATAGAAGCTGCAGTGACTCAGTGGCTTTAAAGTACTAAAAATTTTGCCCACAGCTCCTTGCTACATTGCTTACGGAATAGTATGAAATGACATCAAACAAACAGCACACTCTGCCTGTGTTTTGGAACCTTTCACAATTTCTCTGATATGACTGATGTCAGAGTGTATCTGAAATAGCTTTTCTTGGTGACGTCATTTGGTGACATCAGTCTTACTCACAAGGGGACTCTACACCATCTCTTAAGTGTTAGACATCATGAGATCTCCAAGTGTTTGCTGCAAACTGAGGAATGACAGTGAGTGGGAAGAACTTTGGCTGTAGGAGCATGCTCACTGAGAGTGGAGCTGCGCGGGACAACTTATGGCTTGTCTCCCGTTCCATGGCACTGTCTTACTCTGAGTGCTTCCCCTTCTGTGGAAGAGGAGCAAATACTCTCACTTCTCTGTTTTCTTAGAATCATTGATTTAGATCTTTGTCCACTGAGGTCTGCTGGATCTGTGGCTTTTGGTAGCACCTTCACAGCAGCAGAATGATCTGTCTGTGGGGTGCCACACAGCATCAAGGGGCCATGCACAGCAGTTGTACTTGCAGGCAGCAGTACCTCATGGCAACACCAGCACTTCAGGACGTCTCTGGATGGCACCAGGTGGCACACGGACATGCCTGCATTCTGAGCTAGCCAGCCTTGTTACTGAAGGCAGAGTGTTCTTCTAGGCACTCTGTGTTATGCTGCTGCAGATTCATTATATTCCAAGCCCATATTGGCTGAAAACCATCCAGAGCAATTCCAGGATCATGCAGACACTGCAGCAGTGCCTCCTGATTGTCTCCCTGCTCTTTTTCTGTTGTGATGAAATTCATTAGACTCTTGCATTGTGTGCAGGAGAGAGGGAAATGCTCAGCTTCCCACTGCAGGGAAGAAGAAAATATGAAAAATCACTGCCAGCACTGTCCCCAGTATGACAAGGTATGGAGATGGAAAAAGGAAGGATTCACTTCATGGAAGGTAAAGGGTGAAGCCAAGAGTAAAGGAGTCATAAGCACAGGAAGAGGTGACTGTAACTTTGTATCCCTTCCCAGCACCTTTGGGTGAGATGTCCTGGTTGGAGTAATGATCACTATGTAAGATGCAATAAGAAAAAGGGGGCTAGGGGAAGTCCCTTTCTTTTTTTTTTAATATGTATATACAGGAGGCTTCCCACATAGGGAAAAGTGCACCCGTTACAGGTCTTGCCTCAGCAGGCAGAGTTTTCTGTTGAGTCACTTTGATGTCAGATCTTTCTGAAGAGGAGACTGTTTTGATGCTGGCCAGTTCATTTCATTACTACCAAGCAGACTCACAGGGAACCGCATGAAATTTTGCAGTCTAGGTAAGCACTCACTAGAAGCTGTGGTAGGAGTTTGTTCTTATTATATTTTGTACTAACAATAGAAACAAAGCTCAGCAGAGAGGCAGTCTGGCATTGCTTTTTTTTGGAAGATATTATTCTTTTGTTTTTATTATTATTCTTGGAAGGAGGTCTAAGAAATTATTTATGCTTATGCTACAATAGATTCCAGGAAACCAAATTTAAGCAAGCAAGATGAGTGGGACTCTGTGTGACTTTTAAACATAAAACACTGTGTAGGAATTTTTTTGCAAGATCAGTGACATAATCAGCTCATCTCAAATGCGGGTTTTTTTTTTTTTGTTGAACATGACTTAAGAAAAAAATGTATCCAAGGACACATCACATTTCCCCTTTAGAAAACCCAATAGATGACATTTTAAAAAAGACTCAAAGAAAAACATCTTAAGAAACCAATGGTGTAAAGCAGTAGAATCCATATAGGTATTGTCACCTGGCTTTCTATTCTGAGAAAGAATCTACTGCATACCAACACAAGATTAAATATGAAAACATATGTTTGCTTAACCCTGGTTGGTCTTCTTTAGCAACATAGAGTGGTTTAAAAATGATTAAGATTTTTTTTTTTTAAAAGAATGTGTTGTGCATCAAATACCAAACTTAATACAGTACGCAGTGAATCTGTAAACTGTGACTAAAGGCAAAACATTTTTTAAATGCCTCTGATAATGAAAAGATTTATTGTAAAATATGCTGTAAGTGGCTGGAACAGAACACCTATTGTGTGTGCACAAAATAGCTTTATTCAGCAGTCATTCCAGCATTTAGCCCTCGGTGTGGTTCAGATGAAGGAAGAGCAAAGGATTTGACAGCAGGGGAGCTGGAATCCATAACAAACACCTTTTTAATTTAGGGCAATAACAGCTATGTGATTTGAAATAGAAGTGCTGAATTTGGCTTTTTTTTTTTTTTTTTTCTGAGTGCCTGGAGCTACCACCACATGTGCTGATGTTCCCATAAAAACCTCTTTAGTATGCAAGATGCTGTGGTCAGATACTGTGCACCACAAAACTGTGAGGCAGGTTCCACCTCTAGGTGCAAGAGCTCCTTTTTTGCCAAGTGATCATGCAGTACAGGGTGTTGCCTTCTCTTTTTGTAGCAGGGGTTTGTTTCCTCGTTCCTTGCTGACTTGTGCATGCACATGTACACAGTGCTTCTGCGAAATCAGGCCTCGTGAGTACCCAAAAAGTGCCAAAATTCACCAGCTGCTTTTAGAACTACGCATGTACAAATTTTCCTCCTGATTCTCCAGCACCAAAGCTTCTCTCACATTTGCTCATTCACTCTCAGTAAAACGCAACTTTAAAATTTGCCATGTGCAGTTGCAAACAAGAAAGAAGTTGTTTTTTGAATGATTGCTTGAAAACCATCACATGCGAAAATTAATGCTTCTGAGCAATGTGTTGAGGACTCTTCTTTCCAGCTTTCCCCTCACACAGGCTTTTTCTCAAACTGCCCATGTCTCTTTTATGACTTCTAACCTTTCTTCTTTTTTTTGCCATTATTGCTTTGTTTTGTGCAACATTTGGTGGTACTGCTGGAAGGAGAGGAACTTCAAAAACTAGACATCAGATTATAGATCAAAACTGAAAAAATAAGCTCTGTACAGCAGGGTCTGGCACCTCTCCCCAGAGAAAATGCTTCACTATTTCACACAGCATAAAACCTGTGTTTTCCCACTAGCTTTAGACACAATTATGGGACAGTCAAGATCACTAGAACCTGCATTTATGGGCAGGTTCTCCCCTTAGGTTGCCCTAACCTTTTTTTGGTAGCTGTGTCTTCCTCACCAGTCATGTACCAATGCTGGAGAGACAAGAGTTAGAATCTGTTCTTGTCTCCATTGGCAGCCAGACAAGGAGAGATACTGCAATCACAGCTGAGCGAACACTGTGACTGTCTTGTTCTGACTGATAAATTTTGGTGTACCTACATGCTGAAATAAATTACTGGTGGTGAGCAAAAAGTGTCAAGGCTCTGCTCAGGGACAGAGCGTGTGTGGCTGTGTCATCAGAACACTGCACAGACTCTCAATTACTGAAAACCATGGTGGACATTGTTAAGTAGTGCCTAGGCTTGTTAGATGGTTATGATGCTGTTTATGGAACCGGCCAACTGTTTCTCACTTAAGTATTTTACCAGTCACCTACAAACACACAAAGTTCGGGATACACTTCTCTGTTTGCTTTTAGAGTGTCATTGGCACATTATGCATGTAGGAGAAGGCAGCTTGAGTTGAACAAGAAATTTTTGAATACTATGTGCAGCACAGGGGCTTGGGTCATCATTACTTGAGGGTCATTTTTTTTTATCTTGCCATGTAAAGGAGAAAGGAGTTGGATAACAGTGCAACAAAGCCCACTTGCTGCTGGCTGAATCCATGTCTTGCAGGCTAGTTATTAGCCTTCTGCAACTCAGTGAGAATTGCAGTGCTGTGGAAGTGAAAACTTTCTCAGATTTCCTTAAGCAATAACACACTTGTTGGAGGGAGATGCAGATGATCTTGATATAGCCCATGCCGTTCTGTTTCTACAGTTCTCACCAGCTGGTGACTTGGAAATAACCAGGGTAAGATGACATGGTTATTTAACTGCCAAATTTATGTTCTAGAGGTCCTTGCTTAGTTGTTAGTTAGCCTTAGAGATGTCTGAGGACCCCCAGTGCACAAATTTTCCTTTCTATAATTCTTTATGTACATTACCAGAAAAAATCTTATCTTGAAACACACTGGAGAGCCCAGTGTGTCAGCCATGCCTGATCCCTGCTGGAACAAACTAGCCATTCCTGCGATGAAGTAAAAATCATCATGGCATTATTACTAAAGTAGAAATTTCACAAAAAACAGCTGTGTGGTGTGATGGGTCTGGAGACCTTCTGTTCATGAACCTGAGCGTGAGTCTCCCCGTCCTTTCTTCAGTGGGTTTGACCACATCTCTCACTTTCCAGATGAGCACTCTCCCCACTGGCAGATGACATATCTTCCAGTGGCTGTCTCTCAGTTCCAGAGTTCAGACACAGCAGAGCCAAAACCTCTTTATAGAAAGGATGGACAATATCAGGAGAAGAGGCAGGGTTTACATTCCTGTTTTGTCTTTGCTTACTGGAGCAGCTTCAACATGAGAGGCTAAAATATCTCATACTCTTTCACTTCTAACTCTAAATCTGCTATGTAAAAAAATGTAGCATTTCTTTGGTGTTCTAAGGATCTTTGATCTTAGAGCCATGGCTGTGATTTGTAAGCTGAACCAATGAGACATTTGACAAAAAGAAGACACTGGTGCCTGACAGGAGGGTACGAGAAGCTTGAGGCTCAGCATGGGGCGGCTTGTGCCAAAACCATTTGTCAGATATCACTACAACCTAAATAATTCTCTTCCTGGAAAGAAAATTTAATGCAAATTAGTACAAGGAACATAAAATCAAGCACGTTAACCTGAGTTGGGGATTAACGGGAATTTCAAAGAATAAATGCTTAAAATTACAGGAATAGATAATAAGAATGACTTAAAGCAGAAGCATAGGGACTGAAAGAAAAGTAGAACATTTTTCAGGTTTTTAAAAGCTAGAGGATCCATGCAAAAAAAAATAAAAAAAAATCACAGAGTCTATAGACTTACTGGTATCAGTTTGCAATAGTTTTTGCTGGTTAATGGTGTTAGCAGATAATCCAAGCTCACTGTCTTCATAAGCAATAGAGATCAACAGTTATTAACCATGATCAACAGTCATTATGAAATATAAAAGCACTACTAATTTAACTGTATATGTCAATCATAAAAGCAGAAGGAATGACTAGAGAATGGGACTGATTTCTAATCTGGTTACTCTATGTTCTGTGGTCTTGAATAAATCAGTCAGTTTGAAATTATTCAGTTAATTGCAAGTGTTTATTCTTATTTCAGAGCAGTTGTAGGAAGCAATGACTAGGGATTTACAAGGATATTTGGTGTCTCTGAAGTACTGTACTGAATGATGTGATTTTGGTTAAAGACAAAGGAGACTATGTTATTTCTATAGATTTCCTTTGTTCAGGGAGAAATCATAACCAACCATTCTTTTTTGGTCAATTCAAAGTCCCCAAATATCACTGCAGAAGTAATGAAAACATCAGCAGTTTCTGACCTGGTTCATGCACTCCACTGATTTATTAGTACCCTTTTTTGTTTCATATCACAGCTGGGTCACAAGGTGCTTCATACAGTTCCTTAGGAAAATCTTACTACAAAATAAGAAGTAGTTTGTTAGGTTACAGGACCCCAGGTATTTCTGGCAGGAGATGTAGTGATGTTTTTGGCAACTCTTTTGCTGAGATCAGACACTCACTCACCCAGCCTGACTGGTTCTCTATGACTGGTATGTAACCACCTTGCTTGTGAACATTCTGTGCCTGCGCATGGGTGGTTTTAATACAGGGCTCCTCACCGTCTGATGCCCCATACTAACTTGGCTTTGTAGTGATGGCATGCTAGGTAGGAAATTCTAGAGCTGCTTAATTCTTTTTTTAAAATCATCTTGAGCTCCAGTCTGACCTGAAACCAGGGGCACCTCAACTGGGATCTCTCCCATATTGGGCCATTAAATAAGAAGAAATTAAGAAAGAGGAGGGCTTGTATCTTTTCCTTCTTATCTACCTAATCAACGTGTCCAGAAAAAGAGGTTAGGAGAATATCCGGAGACAAATGTTTCTCAGAAGTGGAGCTGAGGGGAGCAGTTGAGCCCAAAGGGTCTGAGTATATTGGTGCAAAAAAGACAAACATGTGACTAAAAACACATTTTCTCAGTCCTTTTTTCTTTGAGCTACTCCAAAGCCTGTTACCTCAGCTTAAACATTTAGGTATTGCAGGGGATCGCTGGCCGGGATTTCAGCATAGGTGTTGTTTTTATTCTGTTCTTCTGTCAGAGCTAAACTGGAGTGCTGTTTACTGGTAAGCCTGGCAAGACAGAATGATCTGTCAGAGCTTCATACATGCCCTGAAGAAGGGGTGAGATGTACCTAAATGTTGGTGCTGGAGAGCTGCAGCAGCATAATACATCTCAGCAGAACTTTTCAATGACTAGTATATACTGCTGTGAAGAACAAATCTCACATTTGCTTTTCTGCTGTCATATAGATAGACCCACCACTATTTTTAATTGATGAAAACTACAGTATTACACCTCCCCTAGTCCTTCTTGCCTGGTATTCCAGCTTCACTCCCATCTGTCTCTACACCTCAGATAATTAGCGTATCAAGTAATGAGCTTCCACTACTCGTATTGATTAGCAGATATAACTGACATCCAAAAATGTTGAGCCCTATGTTGAGGCATAGCCATATAAACCTGAGTTGGATTAGAGTTTCAATTCTTGGTCACTGAGACTGGTTGAGAGCGTAATATTACAAAATGCAGCATGTGAATAGGTCCAAGCACACACACACACAAAAAAAAAATAAAAAAAAAAATTATGTTTTAAGGGACAAGATTTTAAAAATAAAGGTATTTTACATGCATTCAAGATAGCACACCTTTCTCAGGACTTATGTGCAATGTTATCTAGCTTCAATTCTGGGTTTCACATGTGTTAGTGTAGTCATAATTTGCCTCATGATCAAAAAGATTAACACCTGAAAAAGAAAAAGAAGCTGATTCAAGACTAACATATAAACTAAAGAAACTAATACTATTTCAGTGAAAATACATCTCAGTAGTAAAACCCATGAAACCCAGCATTACTAAAAGACTTGCTGTCAGAGTGTTGTAGGGGAAAATTCTGTTAGTGGTTTCCTGTTGTGAATCTGGGGGGCTTGTGAACAGTGACTTTTTATTTTTTTTTGCTTTCAGCTCATATGTTAAGCTCATTTATAAGAGCAGATATGCTGCATGGACACATCTGGAAAGAGGTAAAAATCTTGCTTCCGTCAGGAGCAGCTGCATGTACTCTGGGAGACACTGATCTGGACACTGAAAGATGCCTTAGTGTCTGGTTAGACCACAAAAAAGAGCAAGAATCTTGTACAGTAAAACTGGATTTGTAAATTAGAAAGGTTTTTGGATTTCTTTGGAGAGCTCATTATAAGAAAAATGTTTCATCGAATCCACCTCAAAGCTCTGTTGAGCTTGAGGTCCCATCAAAGAAGGGCACAAAGAAGATGGGCTGCAGTATTTCAGATCTCCTGCACCAAGTCTGGCATGTTGTTGTTACTGGAGTCTACCTGTCTATGCATATGAAAGTAAAACCAAAGTTGTTTCACAGAAAAAAGCCTGGTCTTTGCCAGTCATTACTAGACTGATATTATTAGACTAGTCATTACTGGATCACCTCTACCCTGATGAAATCTCACAGAGCCAGGTGCCAGAGGCAACTCTCAAAGGCAGCAAACCTCTAGGAAAATTTGCCCACTGTAAGCGAAGATGAGGTTTGAGACCATCTAAAGAACCTGATGGCACGCAGGTCTATGTGACCTCATGAGATCCATCCACAGGTTCTGAGGGAATTGGCGGATGAAGTTGCCAAGCCACTATCTATCATATTTGAAAAGTTCATTGCCTTCTGCTGAAATTTCCACTGTCTGGAAAAGTGGAAACAACCCTCACTTTCAAGAAGAGAAAAAAAAGAAGATCTGGGGAACTGCAGGGCAGTCAGTCTCACCTCTGTGCCTGACAAGATCGTAGAGAAGATCCTCCTGAAGGCCCTACTAAGGCACGTGGAAAATAAAGATGAGGTGATCGGTGGTAACCAACATGGCTTCACCAAGGGCAAGTCATGCCTGACAAACTTGGTGGCCTTTTATGATGGAGTTACAGCATTGGTGGATAAAGGAAGAGCAACTGACATCATCTACCTGGATTTGTGCAAAGCGTTTGACAGTCCTGCATGACATCCATGTTGCCAAATTGGAGAAAAATGGATTTAATGGATGGAGCACTGGCTGGATAAGGAATTGGCTGGATGGTCACACTCAGAGAGTTGTGATCAATGGCTCAGTGTCCAAGTGGAGACCGGTGACAACTGGCGTTCCTCAGGGATTGGTGCTGCGACCAGTGTTGTTTAACATCTTTGTAAACAACATGGACAGTGGGATCAAGTGCACCCTCAGCAAGTTTGCAGATGACACCAAGCTGAGTGGTGGAATTGACTCAGTAGAAGGAAGGAATGCCATCCAGAGGGTCCTAGACAGGCTTGAGAGGTGAGCCCATGCCAATCTCATGAAGTTCAACAAGGCCAAGTGCAAGGTCCTGCACCTGGGTCGGGGCAATCCCAAGAACAAATACAGGCTGCATGCAGAATGGTTTGAGAGCAGCCCTGAGGAGAAGGATTTGGGGGTGTCGGTTGTTGAAAGAGTCAAAATGAGCCGGCAATGTGTGCTTGCAGCTCAGAAGGCCAAACTGCATTCTGGGCTGCATCAAGAAAATAGTGACCAGCAGGGCAAGGGAGGTGATTCTGCCCCTCCGCTCTGCTCTTGTGAGACCCCACCTCGAGTACTGCATCCAGTTCTGGAGCCCCCAACACAAGAAGGAGATGGAGATGCTGGAGCAGGTCCAGAGGAGGGCCAAGAAGATGATCAGAGGATGGAGCACCTCCCCTACCCCTGGACAGGCTGAGAAAGCTGGGGCTCTTCAGCCTGGAGAAGAGAAGGCTCCAAGGAGACCTTATAGTGGCATTCCAGTACCTGAAGGGAGCCTGCAGGAAAGCTGGGGAGGGATATTTTATAGGGGCATGTAGCAACAGGATGAGGGGAAATGGCTTTAGACTAGATATCAGGAAGAAATTCTTTACTGTGAGGGTGGTGAGACACTGGAACAGGTTGCCCAGCAAGGTGGTGGATGCCCCCTCCCTGGAAGCATTCAATGCCAGGCTGGATGGGGCTTTGAGTCAACCTGGTCTAGAGGGTGGTGTCCCTGCCTATAGCAGGGGGTTGGAACTAGATGATCTTAAAGGTCCCTTCCAACCCAAACCATTCTATGATGCTATGATTCATTGTATGATTCTGTGAAATACTCTACAGAGAAGGCTTCAGAAGGTAGAAGATCATACAGGATGCCAACCAGATGGAAAGGCGCAGCTATTCAGAATTCATGCAGACAGATTTTTCCTGGAGTTAGAGAAAGAAGCAGGGTTGGGTGCTACTTACTTGGCTCTTGATTCTCTTCTCCCTTGCTCCAAACTTTCAACAGAGATGTGAAAGACTGTGATTAACTTCTTTTCTTTGCCTGATTTTGACTGAGTCTTGATCCAGGTATCTGAATGGGTTCTGCTCTGCCTGAGAAGTGGAGAGTCTTGTCTTTCTCCCAGTCAGAACTTGTGCTCCTATTTCTGCTTCTAATTGTGTATTTCATTGGTATTTCTCCAGGAAAAGAGTGAAGAAATGAAAAACATTTTTTTGACCTCTCCACTTTTCTCTTCCTATAATACTGCTGTTAACAGCATTAAGATTTAAATAATGAAACATTAGCATTTCAGTAAGAAAGATCAGCTTAAGCTGCAGTTTTATTATCTGGTACAAGCACCCACAATCTGCAAGTCCTCTTCAGCACTGACTTGCTTATAAAAATATAACTTTCTTCCTCCTCCAGTGCCACAGTGACAGCTGTCTCATGGCTGTAGGAGGGCATTCTTGAAATATTCCTGAATGTGTGTCATAAAACGTACCACAAGAGTAAACTGAGTCTTCCAGGAACTGGCAGCATACAAAGTACACAACATGCTTCACAAGTGCACCTGAAAGTTCATTTCTGTTAACTTGATTTTTTTGTGTCCGATTTTAGAAGCATCAGGATCAAAAACATTGCTGCTAACAAAGCATCAGAAAAGAGTAAATATTGCATACTAACCAACAACTGTAATTCCAAAACCAGAGGCGTTTCAAATTGAGTGGTCTTCCTAAATGACTTGAGTAATGCTGCAGAACTTAATAGCGCCAGAACACAAAGTTCTTGAATAATGTAAACCCTCAATGTTAGCCTGTGTTTCTTGATGAGAGGGCTCCTCTGAGAACACACTGTGAGTTTCTCCTTTTGCTTATCTTCTTTCTTCTGTGCAAACAACAGATGACACATTTATCGTTTGTTTGTTTTCTGGGCATGTCTACCATTGGATGACTTTGCATTTTTCTTTCATTTCCAGGATGTGAGAGTGATACATTTCTTCTAACAATCTTTGAAAAATCATTTGCACCAGCTAAAACTGCATTGTGTATATATATATATATTTACCATCTATTTTCCTGCACACTAGGGCGTGTAAAATGAAGTTGCAGAAGTGCACAGTTTTTGAGTGATTTGCTGTTTAAAACATTAATTTGGGGAATTAATTGCCTTTTTCGGTCATCCAGTTTACAGTGAAGTAATGCTGACACTCTACACAGGCACTACCCAATTGACTGTTCTCTTTCACAGTTCAGCTTTCCCTGTCTCCTTCTGATCTGTGACATGTATCACTCAAATATGCCATCAACACAGGAAAAATCTGCAGTGCTGTCGCCCCTCCCTCAGCAAGTTCTTTATGTAGGTGTTCTTCCTGAGCACAAGACCTCGAGTACAATGTCCACACAGGTCTTGGCATACAGACGAAAAAAATGCCATTATTTGTCTAGTCATCCTCAGTCACACGTGCCATCTTGAGATTCTGTACATGCTTCAGAAAGGAACTGGACCATGTTCCACTGGAAAGTTCCTCTGGAAAAGTTCCTCTGGGAAAGTCTGTTCCTTGGGAGCATGAAAGCCACGTTGTGGTCTGAGCTGATGACCTTAAGAGTAGAGGGGTCCACTGAATAGCTCTTCTCCTGGTGGGGGTGAGGGGCTCTGCCTAGTCAATGTGGACAAGCAGCTGCAGGTTGAAATGAATGTCAACTGTCCTTCATCTGCTCACAAGGGGCAACAGGATTTGTCTGAAATCGTGGTACAATTATGGCAATTGCACTTCAATTCTGTGGTTCGTGGTAGAATTATGGCAACGGCACTTCAGAACTGAACAACCCTCTTGTTCCTGGTCTCCTGTTTAGTTTTTTTGCAAGCAGTTTGGCGACAAAGTGAATAAAGAAAGGTCCTCCCATTTTCCTAGTGTCCGCTTGAAAACCAGGTCAGTACTTTTTGCAAAGTGAGCCAGCAGAAGAAGGCATTTGTACAGCATGCAAAATTGTATTTTATTTTTCTAGCTTTAGCATAACTGAGCTAGTGACGGAAAACCTCAAATACTGTATCACTAGGCGATAAATAGCAAGTGACTTTCAGTAATTCCTGGAACTCATTCACAATATTACTACATGACTTTTCTCAGTAATTTCATGAAGGTATTTCCGTCTGGCTGGTTTAAATTCTTTGTACTAGTAATTCTGAAAAACAAAACTGTTTACTAAAAGCAAATTTGAACCCAGACAAAGAAAATGGAATAGAGGGTCCCGAGCTTTATCAAATAGAAATTTTTAGGCAAAAACTGTTGGGCTTTCTTGAGGAGCCTACAGATGAGATCTAGTCTAACTGAAAAAGATTTGAAAATAGTCACTGAATGGTGCACTCAAAGACTAGCAGTTTTCCTTAGAAGCAGAAAGACAGATCCAGAATGGAAGGCTTGGTTGCAAGGCTGCTCTTTTATGAAGTCATGGTGTAAGAGGAACGCTATGTGAATTGCTACAATCTTCAATGCAAGTGGTGTCGAACAGTGTCTGATAAAAGACTTGGAATACTCACAAATTGGAAAAATAGCTTATTGTGGATAGCATGAGAGACTGGAAGATGTTTGCTCGCCCAAAACCACAGGTAGGCGTGTATGGCCTATCCAGAATTATGAGAACTCCTCGTTCTGCCCCAGTTTGTTTCTGGTAACGCTTTATCCCCTAGTCTGCTATAAATAGTACCTCTCACATCAAGACATGAGAAAAAAAATTATACATTAGCCTAAGAGCTTACAACATTTAGAACTCAGCAGTGTAAAATTGGCTCTAGGAGGGGTTTCCATGAAGTGGAAAGGATATGGCTTAAGGGAGAGCTTTCTTTCCATTTAGAAGGAGTGAACACTGCATCTGTACGAGGATTTCTTCTTCCTTCTGAAGTGGACCTGTGTGGTACTGGGCTCTGGTTGCCAGGAGGCATTAATCTTTTTGCTTAGATCAGTTGGGAGGAAAAGCAAAAATAGCAAGAGTTTCTATTTGTGTCTGAAGACCTTGTAGGTGAATCATCTAACATCTGTGGTTCATTTTATCCATGAAAACCGTGTTTTTAAAGGAACTGCAGAACTGTAATTAATTTTTAACCCCCTTTTCTAGAAAGAATTAGTTACTTTAAGATGATCTGAGAGGCAGTAATAAGAAAATATGTCTGTGGGAAAGCAACACACGTTTTCCTCCTCACATTTATGCTTCAACTACTTAACTCATTTTAAGTGCTTTGATTTTTGACCTATCTCCACTTTGTCCCAGTGAGAGAATTTCTTTCTTTCTTTCACGCAAGAATTCTCTATCCCCCACACCAGGATGTGAATATGGTCTCCGCACTTGGCTTCAGGTTTGGATCCTGGCAAGGAAGCTCTCAATTATTTGGCAATTTTTGAAAACAAACATGATTTCAGCAGTTTTATGCAGAGGACTGCAAAATGCTAGATGTTTTCCAGGATACTGTGTAATGCCCTGAAGGATAACCATTCAGAGCAAGGAACTAAGATACGCAAGTATTTTGAGCCTCAACTCATCAGTTGTCTGAGGCTATGTCAGTTGCAAGATTTTGTGGCTTTCCTGCTGCAACAAGAGCTGTGACAAAAGAGGAATTTCAGTTTCTATTGCACTCAGAGGTCCTGGATTTTGATTTTATTCTAACAGCAAGAACTCAAAAGAGATCTGATGAAGGAGAACCATTAAAAAAGGTCTGTTTTGTCTTCTCTGCTTCACAGCATGGGAACCAAGTGAATGGTGCTCAGAAACAGAAAGCAGTTGAGAAAATAGCCCCAGGGAAGGAGGGGAAGAGGAAGGAGTGGTATGAGCTGCTGCTGGTACTTTCTGGGGCTGGGAGGACAAGGAAAGGGAACAGGCCCATTTTGGAGCAAAGATTTGAGGGAAAGGTGTTGATGGATCATCTGAAAGAAATCCAGGTTTGTTAAACCATGGTGCTGGCAAAGGTTGAATGAGTTTTTGACGTGAGGGTGCTTTGGCCGGCCTGGTTATTCCTCTGTAGTGCAGTTTTGCAAGTCCTCTGCCGTGCTGCTTGGAACAGAGGTTGTGTCCTGCTGTTTCAGCTCTTAGGCTTTGTTAAAGGATGAGATAGAAAATCAGAACAAACAGCATTTCCGAAAGACAGAGCAATCTGGGGCCTTCAGTTTGAACATTCTGTAACAGAAATCAAAGCTTCTTGATTCATTTTAAAAAAATCCACCTTTAAATACCAATTAAATATCAAAGATTTTTTTTGAAGAAAAAGTGGATGGAAATCACTTCAGAGTCCATCACCTGGCAAAATCCTGAGTCATTTTGCAATAGCAGACAAAGCTGAGGCGCTGACTTCATCTCGTGAGAAAGAAGCCGAAGTGCAGCTGTTCAAATACATGCCACCAAAAACACTGTTTTTACATACTGGCAGGTAACAGCTTGTCTTGATGGTGCCATGGCGTCTTCTTTTCAGTTGACCCAGTTCCATGAAAATCTGGTTTTGAGAAACGGAAGACATGTATACTTCATACTGATAGTGGGAGATGCCATGGAAATGTTGATGGTCATGGAGACCTTCGTGCCATTGCTTCTTGGCAGTATGTACATTTGTGAACAGCGATTTTCAAGGAAGTGCAGGAGGAATACAATTTCATCCAAAATCTCTGACGAGCACCTTGAGAACTCACTAAGAACTGCAGCCACTGCCGTCAAACCAGCCTGATGCATTACTTTCGCAGAATCAAATACCCCACTAGTTCTGCATTTTTGTTGCTCTTTTTAATAAAAAAATATTAAAGATCAAAGTAAGTTTTGTTACTTATATACATGAACTATATTATATAGTTTATGAGGACTGCTCCAAAAGTAATGCCTGCTATTTTATTATATTGGCCCATGGTGTCAGAGGCCAGTGTTGGTGATATGGAAGTAAAGGCTGAGCCTTCCCAACAGTGTTCCATTCTATGTTGTTGCTTGTTGCTGTGTGACAGATGGCAGCAGAGTGGCTGTCGGACAGAATGGCATCTGACAGAAATGTGTATGTAGCAAAGGCATGTCACTGAATTCCTCCATGTGGAAAAAAATGGCACCGATTAACATTCATCGATGAGTTGGGAACATTTATGGAGGCCAAACAGTGCACATGAGCACAGTGAAGCAGGGGGTTGTGCATTTCAGCTGTGGTGACAGTGACAGTGATTCAGTGCCATTAGTGCAGATTCTTACAAGCAGATTCTTGTTCATTGCTGGCAAAAATGCATAGCTAATGGTGGTGGCTATGTTGAAAAATAGTGTTTTGTAGCTAAGATTTTGTTCTATCAAATTGTGTTTTGTTCTTTGTATTGGCTGTATTTTCAATCGAAAAAATAGAAGGCATTTCTTTCGGAGTGACCTTGTGTATGCAGCCCAGGCAAGCCAAAATGTCAGACACCCATGGATTAGAGGGAATGACCTCAAGCTGTGCCAGCGTAGGCTCAGGTTTGACATTAGGAAAAATTTCTTTTTGGAAAGAGAGTTCAGGTGCTGGAATGGGCTGCCCAGGGAGGTGGTGGAGTCACTATCCTTGGAGGTGTTTATGCAAAGTTTAGATGTTGTACTCAGTGAGGGACATGGTTTAGTGGGAAATATTGGTGGTAGGTGGACGGTTGGACTGGATGATCATGGAGGCCTTTTCCAAGCTTGGTGATTCTATGATTCTATGATTCTCTTACAGTACTGGAGAACTTAATTAAAAAAAACCCATATCCATAAACTTACAGTTGTGCTGTTTTAGATTGCTCTACAGCTATAAAGTAGGTGCTGTTTTGTTATGATATTGGTTCAGATAACTGAATTGAAGTCAGTTCTACTTCCTGTACTACCGCGTATTTCAGCAAACCTCTCCAAGAAAGGATTCACAGTGGTGGAAATATTGTTGTCTCATCAGCCACAGAAACCACATATTGTGGGGACTCAGCTTTTTATTGCAATATCGTTGCATTTTCAGTGGCCTTCTCCATACAATTCTTAAATGGGGGATGGAGGGAGGGGCGTTCAAAACGAAACGTTGAAAATCTACAGTTTTATGTATTACAAGATATATGGCTCAGTGCACAAAAAGTATGATGGGTATTCTGAGATAAGTGTTACGTTTACTACTCAGAAGTCTTTTTGGAAGGAAAGAAAATGCACTGACCTGCAGCCACTCTCTTGGCTCCATGACCAGGGTGAATCTCTCATTGGTTTGTCTGTTAAAGTAGATGAAGGATCTGTAAATGGTTGTAATTAACCATGCAGTCTAAAAGTTTGCAGAATCTAGATCAGTGCTATCAAAAACACCTGTTTGCTCAAGAAAAAGGGAATATAAACCTATAATTTCTGGACCTAGCTGTGCTGAGAATGTTAAAGCATCTTTCTGTTGCTTTCATGGATACTGTCCTCTTGGCACACTTCCATTCATAAAATTCTGTCCATTCTTACCAGTCAGGTGCAGAATTCTCAAATTAGAAATGAAATCCTGAAAATGATTATTTGTCACTTCCTTTTCCTTCTGGAACTTAGGCACAACAACAGCAAACACTCCAAAAAAGCTCAAAATAATTCAAGATGTTTGCCTTATTACGGCTTTAAAAAAAATCGGAAGTAAAAGTAATTGCACTGGATTTGATATGGAAATGAAGAAATCATTTTGGATCAGGAAACTGACTTGTTGCTGAGGAAGTAATGTCACGCTATCTTAAAATACAGCTTTGAGGACAGAAAAGGAGGGTTAATAACTCTTGACATAGAAAAATACTTTCCCAAACATTGAAGGTAAGAGAAGATATGGTAAGATGAATCCATGTGGGATTTTTTTTAATCTTCAAATAAGGAAAAGAAAAAAATCCCCACGTGAGCCAACTTGCTATCTCTGACAAGGAACACCCTTCCGACAGCATTTCTCAGGGGCTGCCAGGGGTCTAACCTGCAGAGCCTGCCTCGCTGTCAGCAGAGGTGACTCTGATGTCTCATACTGCTATTGACTGTTTCATAGCCCCAGCAACTAATCTCACATTCTTGGATACCTCAATACCTGCTGCAAATTGCTGTAGCACCATGTGAGCCATTAACACTGGCTATGAGGACCTGCCTCTCTGTGCCTTGGTTTACTCTTGTGATGTGATGAGCACAACTGGCTGCTCCTACCAAGTGCCTCGTGCTGGGTAAATAATGAACAGATGTTAAACGCTTCAGGCTCCTCCAATGGAAATAATAATAAAAATTGCTCTAAGAGTGTTGTTATATTCAGAAATCTTCACAGAACTGGCAGGTGAATTATTAAGAAAGTGAATGTCATTAAGACTGATTCCTCATTAAATTATTTGCTTAAGATCTGAGTTCTTCTCAGCTGTGGTTTTGAATTCACGGTAATGGGTACATTTGACTCATGTAATGTTTAAATTGCAGTAGTATATTTGCCCAAGGTTTCATAAGTATTATATGGTCAAATATGTGTTGTGGGAGAGAAAAAGTCAAACAATATCTGAATTCCAGTCAGGCTCCAGGAAGACACAAGACTCCTGCTTATCTATCACAAAGTAAACATTTGCAGCAATATATATATATCTGTTGGCTGCCAGTTAATGTTCTACGGCATGATCTAAATGATATTTTTCCCTTATGAGCTCTTGAGATTCTGAAAACTGGTATTAAGCATAAAACCAGAACCTTACATAGTGAGAGCTACCTCTGCAAAATTCTCCTTGTATTAACGTGCTGCAAAGGGGCAATGCTACACTAGCTTTACCGAAGAGATGCCTCGCAAACAGTAGCAAAAAACCTAGCACATCAAGTCCCCTTCTGTGGGGTGCTGGGATGCCTCCACGCTTTGTCCCTCAGTGGTCAGTGGGCTGGAAAGCAGCAGGAGCACCAAGCCTGAGGACAGCAGACTATGGGGGGAGCAGCAGTTCTTCTGGGCCTGAAGTTGTGCCCATCCCACAGGGTGGGGCAAAGAGGGTGGGCTTAGAGGAAACCTTGTGTGGGTCGCCACTGAGCCTGCATTCCTGGAAGTTCCAGTGATGGGGCCTTTGAGCTTGGTGAGAAGAACGCAGCTGCAGGCTTGCAGGTGCTCAGTGTGAAATGCTGGTAGTAAAATTGTCTATTAAAGGTGCTGGGGTGATGGGAGGGCAGGTGTTTAACCACGGTTCCTATTTCTTAGAAGGCCAGGCAAGTTTATCAATCAGCATCTTCCTTTGAACACCACCCAGCAGCTGCAGAAGAAAGCAATGCCCACATCTGCAGAAGAGCAGTGTGCTCTCCCACCCCCCCCCCCCCCGCCCCTCCATGGAGATTTAGCTCCTTCCAAAATGTGGGCTGTGGAATCTAATGCTTCCAGAAGCTCCTCTTCATATAGGTTTTTCCTGTCACCTGTTCTGGCTGCTGCTGTTATGGGAGCAGCTGCTGCAGAGTGCCACTGGATTGCTGTCGGCTCTGCATGAATGTTTTTCTCCTGCACCAAGAAAAGATCTGCAGGGCTGCAGCTTGTACAAATAATTCACACAGCTTCTTCCTGCCCGCTTCTCCTCACTCTTGTTAAACCTGAATTTTATGAGTCTTCCATGCCACTCTTCCTGAGGATGAGCAATATCATAATGCAGTCCACAGAGACTGCTGGAAGAATAAACTTTGCTAAAAGTTCCTACAAGTTCTACACAATTTACAGGGCTTGAACATTCATTTGGCTACATCACTACTAATTCCTTTTGAAGGAATTAAAAAAAATAAAAAAGTAACTCTTTAGGCAAAGACACATTTCCGTGCAACTTCAAGCACATTAGATGTGTGCTCTTCTCATAAACCCAAAGCAACGTTATTTACTATCCTGATTTGTCTTTTTTATTCCCCCATGTTTTTAAAAGCTCCTTATACACAGGCTTAGAAAAAGCAGTGATTAAACAAGTATAATTTGACGAATTTGCTGAAGATCTTTTAGGAAGGCTTGAACTAAATGAGATTTCAACTGAAGAGGAAAATAAGAGGGAGTTTAGGATAGTAACTGAAAAACAGAGTGTCAGAGTACCCTGGTGAGTTGTGCAGCGTACAGGAAGGATTTACTAAAGACTGTCACTTTTAGCAGAGAGTAGGATTCCAGTCCCCACTGTTGAAGACTGAATTTCTAACCATAACCTGGAGTAAGGTGGGCTCAGAGCACAAAGTCATCCTTTCCTGCCCTCTGTGGCAAAGTTAGAAAACTTTGGGTACACTGGAACGCCCTTCCTTAGGAAAGAAAGAAGGTGCTTTCCCATGTTGATAACGTCAGCTTTGTTCTGTGTTTTTTTTTACCAGAGAGGAAGCCCTGCAGGCTGCAGGAGAGCATTGCTCAGGGAAGGGTGCCTGAACAACTCCTCTGTGGCCACCACAGCTGCCTGGCTCGGGTGGGCACCAGGACCATTCCTGTGCCCAGAGGCTGAGCTGCAAATGCCCTCTTATCTCCACTGCATCACTGGGAAAGATCTTCCACAAGAAACCGTTCTGATGTTTTCCCCCCTTTCTGTGGTTTTTATCTGGATGTGGTGGAGGAGCTGTATCCCTTCCCACGAGCACCTCTTACATTGTACCTCAGCCTGTCGTGGGCTCCTGTTGCTCCTGAAATCACATTGTCCGTGCGCAGAACTGATCCTGCAGGGAAGGGGAAAGCAACTGCAGAGGTGATAATGGGCTGGACCAGAGGGACTGTGACCTGCTCACACTCTGCTCTGGCAGGGTCTTGGCTGAGTGCCTTCCCCTCTGCATGTGCTTTCTTCCTCATTCTGTGTCAAGTCTGTTTGGACACGGAGTGACTTAGGGCAAGGCCTCTCTTTTCTTGCTGGTGTATACCTGTGCAGTGGCTGACATAGCAGGCTTACAATTTCATCTGGGACAGCTTCTCCAGCTCAGGTAGAACCCACTCTATGTTTTCAACCTCCAAATAATCTCCAAATGTATCTGCTGGCAGAAGGTGGATGGCCTTCTCTCTTATAGCAATCACTGTTTCTGTTCAAAGTTAATACTTCTACATGAACCCACATACTTAAGAGTCTTTGAGAAGCTTGGTCTCATGTCCAAAGTATGCATGGAGAAGGAGTGATGCTTAGAAAACATAGCTATGAATCCAGGGTGCTTCATTCTGTAGTTCTGCGCGCTTATCACATGCTTCCCTGTTACTTGACAAATTCCTACAGCTCTCACTGGGGGTTATGGATAAGAACTTGCATTCTCATAATATTTGATGTAACTCATCTCACCTTTCCATTGGACTAGGCAGAGCTATTTAAATTATACACCAGTGGGTTTTTGCTTTCCGTCTCCAGCTGTGCCACAGCCTTGTGAGGATCCATTCCTATCTGGAGTACTGCGTCCAGGCCTAGGGCCTCCAGTACAGGAAGGGTGCCAAGCTGTTGGAGTGGGTCCAGAGGAGGGCCACGAAGATTGTTACCGTGCTGGAGCAATCCTCTCCTATGAAGAAAGGCAGAGAGAGCTGTGCTTGTTCAGCCTGGAGAAGAACAGGCTCTGGAGAGACATCACTGTGGCCTTCCAGTACTTAAAGTGAGCTTATAATATTGTAAGCAGGAGGCAGACTGACTTTTTACATAGTCTAATAGTGATAGCACAAGGGGGAATGGCTCTATACTAAAAGAGGGGAAATTTAGGTTAGGTGTTAGGAAGAAATTCTTTACTCAGAGGGTGGTGAGGCACTGGCACAGGCTGCCTAGAGAAGCTGTGGATGCCCCATCCTTTGAGGCATTCAAGGCCTGGATGGAGCCCTGGGCAGCCTGATCTAGTGGGTGGCAACCCTGCCCATGGTAAGAGCTTGCAACTACACGACCTTTAAGGTCTCTTCCAACCCAAGCCATTCTGTGATTCTACAATAGCTGCGCCTGGTACTGAAGTATAACATCAGGTGGCTGCTCTGTGGACACGTACCCCATGCGTGTCCTTGGCAGACTCTGCTGGGGTGGGTGGTAAAGGCACAATTTTCTTCATGTGGCTGAAGACAAATTGCAGGCTTTATCCTTACGCCACAGTGAACAATGGCAGCATTCCCATTCAGTTGAAATCAAAGTGGATTCTGGCCTGCAGCCTGAACAGCTTGCCAGGGCTATGAATCAATAGCAGGATGAGACATCAGAGTCGCCTCTGCTGACAGCACGGCAGGCTCTGCAGCTCGGTAATGAAGGGTACCACAGATCCTGTGCTGGGAGCTCCTTGGCACTGGTTTGACATCAAGCCTAACAGAAGCTGGGCAGCCAGAAGAACAATGCCTCTGCAATGGGGCTTCCTGTGCTGCATTGTTTTGCTGTGTGGCACATGTAGCACAGCCAGAGCCTCTTGTGACCTTCTTGTGACCAGGAGGGAGACATGAATCTGATTTTGATATGGGAAATATGGGCATAGGAAAGGGAGAAGAGTGAATGACTGAGAGTGGCTGAGGGATGCTCATCAGCTCAGCACCAGAGTTACGCAGAAGTCAGCAAGCCAGACTTTCTCTCTGCAGGAGATCCTCCTGCAAGAAACAGTTTCTTCCTGCCTTAAGTAGAGGATAAATGCAATTTTCTCCATTCTTCACTTGAAAGTAAAAGAAAGTGTGAGGGGGACACAACAATGTACAGGGATGTCCTGCTGCCAGCAGACCTAGCCATGGAAATGAAGCTCCATTCTGAAAATCTTTTTTATTTGCTCTGGACAGTGACAGAAAGCTGTCTGCTTGCGAGGCGGCTGATTGGCCTTGATATGTTACTCATTGCAGACTAGTTGTGTGAGATTGTTTTGGTACTGCCGACACTGAAAGATTGAACTGTGTATTAACAGATACCTGTCCTGACTTGCTACACCGTGGTGCAGCTTGCCAGCCAAGTGTGCCAAATGGGACTGATTGCAGACATCAGGGTACAGTATGAAGAGGGACGGTCTGACAGGGAGAGCGAGAGGGACAACTCGCGTTTTTATGAGCTGACATCACATCTTGAAAGCTGCTGCCCTCTGGTGAGTCAGCACACAAAAGGCAATCATACGAGCCTGATCATCCAATCGTTGGACGGAGGAAAATGCACTGCTTCTGTCAGCAGACTCGTTTTAACTAGTTCTCTGCCTTTATCAGGGAATATTGAGAATATTGCAAAGAGCCATTCTGTAAATCTATGCCTGTTTTCCATGTCTGTAAACTCATTTGCAGCTTGCAGGTTTTCTAAGCTATACAGATGTGTGTTCCCTGATGAGTATTTGCCAGCTGTGCTCTCACAGGACTGAGGCAGGAGTCTTTTTGTTGGCTGCTGACCTTGCGTGGTCTTCTTCATGCCTGAAGCACTGGAGTCCTGGTCCATCGTGAAATGTGGTGGTGGGACTGATGTAGCTGGCACATGCCTCTTTTGGACAGCCTGGATGTAGTTCTTAATTCCTTTGCTGTTGGAAATCGCAGAACTTCAGGGAAAGAGGAAATCAAATTGCTTTTTGTATGTTCTCTGTGCTTCTCTTCTGCTGGTGGCTGCCGTAGTTCTTGATATTTGGAGAATCTGTTCTCTTACTGGCTATAGGTTTTACTAGATGGAAGAAGACAAGGTATTGCATGTCATGATGATTGCAGATGGTCATCTCTTATGGTTGTTGCTACATCAAAGAGGCAAAGCATCTCTGTTGCACACTGCTGCTTTCTGCGGCAAACACAGTTGAGAATTACTTGCTCACTGGTTAGCTGTCACTGCTCTCAGTGTTCTGTACTGCAACCCCACATTTTCCTTTCTGTTCCTTCCCATCTACAGTTGTGGGAAGAACTCCCAAAGAAAGCCCTAAAGAGAGAGGCAAAGAGCCTATTGCACATCTGGGGAGAAGAGAGGGTAACTACTGCAATCTGCAAACAGCACAAACAGGCAAACTCCACCAGTCTTATTTAACAAAACCATTCTAGTGGCAGAGAAGCAATTACCACCTTAGTGAACCGTCATTCTCCTTTAAAAAAATATACATTTTCATTATAGGCCCGTGTCTGTTAAGTCCTAGCTTCTAGACTTTGATTGAATATGTTATGCCTTTACTTGCTTGAAAGAAACATACAGTGCTGGGAACGCTCTCCAAACACAGGGACTGACAGGCTGTGATCAACCTCTGTTTAAGTTTTTATTGCATTAGTCAGTGACATTTCTCAAGTGTCTCTTCACAGAAGGAAAACTTTCAAGACTAGGGTTGTTCTTGACACTTCTTTGCTGATATCTGCTTTGAAGTGTACACATCAAAACTGGACAGAGATTTCCAGGAACTATATGCAACACCTGTAATATTTGCAAAAGTAAGACAGAAACCTAACCCCTGCTAATGGATCTCACTGACTTTTTGACTCTGCAGCATTTCAGGTACTTTCATTAGTAAGAGTCGGCACCACCATTTTCAGGTAACCATAGCCATAGAACCATAGAACTTTATGTGCCCATCTCTCAAGAAGGCCCCCAAGAGACAATCTGGTGGGACCTACATGCAGGAAATGACAGTTGCATGGGAGCAGGGAGGGTATTAGTATTAGATTTGGCTATTCTCAGGGAAAAGTTAGAATCGCACTGAAATGGGATTGGTGGCATTCTGGAAATGATTGTCTATGGATGCAGAAAGCATTCCTTTCCTGAACTTCATATGGCTGAAGGGGAGTAGAATTGTACATGAGGTTCTGTGCTGTGATTTGAATAGGATCATGGTGGTGTTTCTCTTTTGTTAGTGGGAGCAGGATTAGCATAAATTGTTCCGCTAGTCTGGAATGCCACCAGGACAGGTGTGCCCAGGAGACAATCCTGCCCGCAAGCAGGGAGCTCCCTGGCATTACAAATGATAAATAACCTCACATCCTTGCTTTCTGATTCATCTCCCTTTCTGCATGTCAGTCCTCTCAACCAAAGCCTGTCCAGAGGCTTGCAGGGAGCAGGCTCTTCTTATTTCAACCACATCCCAATAGGAACCCACAGGGGGGGTTCCTGCTGAATGGTCAGGAAGGGAAGGATGCGAATGCAGTTATCCCATTCTGAGCTATGCCACTCAAAAGCTGTTTTACACCAATCTCATCCTCTTCCAGTCACAATGCAGCCTTCCAGTCTACCCACAGCTTATGCTGTTTCATGCAGAGCAGAGCTCTCACCTCCCACAGGCTCTGAGGTGCTCACCTTTGTCATCCTGCAGATAAGTCTGAATGGGTTCTCGGGTTCTTGGCAGAGGTGCAACCCCGTAGCTCCTTTAGATAACTGTTGCTGTAGAGCATGTGTGTCCAGCTATTGGCTAGCCTGGGCTGCACTGAGTGAACAGGAATTGTCTTGGGCCTCATCCACAAGGTCACTCTGAAAGTAATGCCTCCTATTTTTTTCCATGGAAACTACAACCAATACAAAGAGCACAATCAAACTTTTTGGTAGAGCAAAATCGCAGCTACAAAACACTATTTTTCAGCATAGTCGCCACTGTTAGGTATGCATTTTTGCCAGCAGTGAACAAGAGCCTGCATGCCTTGCTCGTAAGAATCCATACCAGCGGAGGTGACCCACTGTTGTCACCACTGCTGAAGCACATCGCTCACCACCTCACTGTGCTCATGTGCACTGTTTGGTCTCCATAAATGTTCCCAAGTGTTGATGAATGTCGGTCAGCGACATTTTTTCCACGTGGAGGAATTCAGTGACATGCCTTTGCTTCACACACGCTTCCATTTCAGACGCCATTCTGTCCAGCTGCCACTCTGCTGCCATCTGTCACACGGCAACAATGTGGAATGGAACACTGACAGGGGAGCTCAGCCTCTACTTCCATATCACCAACACTGGCCTCTGACACCATGGGCCAATATAATAAAATAGCAGGCATTACTTTTGGATCAGCTCTTGTATAACATAGTTCACGTACACAAGCAATAAAACTTACTTTAATCTTTAATATCTTTTATTAAAACAAAAAAACAGAGCTAGGAAAACACAGAACTAGTAGGACATTTGACCCTGTTTCTGTGGAAGTACTGCACTGGGCTGGTTTGATGGCAGTGGCTGCAGTTCTTAGCGAGTTCTCAAGGCGCTCTCGGAAGGCAAAGCACAGATATTGAAATCTCTGGAAATGGTTCCCTGTGCCCTGCTTTCCCTGACAGGCTGCGCTGAAGAAGCTGAGTCCTGTTGAGGTTCTCAAGGTGAGTAAATGCTGGACTGCGTTCACACTTTGTGGAGCCAATGGAGTTCTGCATTGAAATAACAATAAAAATAAAAAGTGGAGCCAGCTTTGTTTGGAAGCTCCATTGAAGATCTCTTCCCTCTCTGGAAGCCTCAAGACACTCTCTATTTGAGGCTGTTGGACATGAAGAGAAGAGTAAGTGTGTGTGCAGATTCCTGGGCAGACGGTCTCTCAATCCCCACCTCACTGTGAGAAACGTGGTGACTGGTAAATCATATGTGAGAGAACTCAATTCACCTCTCACCGTTCACAGTGCTGCTATGGCCTTTTTCTTCATGAGGAAGGCAGCAAATAAAAAAAAGTGTAGGCATGCTTACACAAGGAGCTTTCAATTCGGTGAAAGCAAACCTGCTGCCAGTGCTGCGGTGAGCTTCGTGGTTGACCTTCTGTTGTCAGAGAACAGTGGGGAAGGTCACCTGCTGAGCAGGCAGGACAGAGAGGACAGACCCACAGCCGTTTCTGTCTGTACAGACGTGGGTGGCATGCCCAATCACTGAGCTGACAAGGCAGGAGCAGTGCTGGCCAGTGCTGTCTGCAGCCGCAAGATGAGTGCGCGTACAGTGATAGCTGTACTAGCAACAGGAACTTTTCTCCAGCGTGCTAGATATTTCTCTCATCACAAAGACAAAATCACAGCTACCAATGCTTAGCAGATTGTAAAAATGTTATTATCAGATTTTGGGCTTTGCGTGTCCTCCCAGTGTGCTGAGTAGCAGAGATTTGCCTTTTCTCTTCAGAAAGTTTGCATTCATGCTTTGAAGAATACTTTTATTTCACCCCAGTGAACCAACATCTTGTTTACGAAGCAGATTAAAGATACCTCACAGCAGAGTTCTTCCCGTATTTTTTGAGAAAATGTGGTTATAGACCACCAGCATTCACTGGCCCTCCAGCAGCCAGACTTCTATGCCATTTTGCAAAGATACTGGGTAAAGTGCAGAGCTTGCTACTATTGGCTGTGGACAAGTGTGTGGATAAGTGTGGACAGGACATGAATGTGAGTGGTAATAAACACAAGATGTGAATTCTTTAAAGCTGATCTGGTAAGATCTTAGAGTTTAGAAAAACAAAACACCCAAAACAAAAGCCTGCCTGACAATTTAATAGCATCATTGGGTTTGAAGTATTTGAGACTGTCTGAAAAAGTACCTGTACCTTTTACATTCTTACATTTTTACATAAAATCTCCAAAGTGAGCAGACAGTTAGATTACTTAAATTTCCTTCAACCCCTCACATCCTGCTATCGTGTGTTGGAAACAGTTAATTGAATGGAAATAGAGGAAGGTTTTAGTGTAATCTTGAAAGCTCTGTGTCATTGACACTGGACAATTGTTCTGGCAATGAACAGACTTAATCCTGGGAAATGCAATCAACTGATCAAGGAAGATTTGCTTGTTGCTTTTAATGATATTGCTGTATGAAACTTGAACTAGCCTGTTACTACTACTTTCAAACTGTTTAAAAAAGCAGGTGATTGTGGGTGGGGAGTGAAGAGGAAAGTCTAACAGGCTGCTGATATCATTACACCTCCACAAGCCTGTTAATTTTAACTCTTGGACTTTGTATTGTAGTCTGCAGAAACTGTATTTTATCATTCTTGCTCCTTGATAATATTGTGTACAAAAAAAAAAAAAAATACCCAGAAATTTTCTGTAATGTGATGGAACTCTTCCCACTAGAAAAGGTGTTAGTTTCTGCTCCAATAGAATTTAAAGCAGCTGTACTCCAAATCTCCATTTAACACCTTCACTCAGTGTCCTGACCACAATCAGAGGATTGAAGGGTTTCTATAAAACCAAGAATTATGTTCTCTGCATGGAAGTGATCCTCAGAGGTTGCGTCTCCTCAGGCTGTCCCCTCAGCATACAGAGCAAGTGTTGTCTCAGGCATCCAGCCTGAAAGTCTTTATCTTGTTTGTCCCAGACCTAGCTGAAGTTGCCATCTCTGCTAGCTGCTCTTTGCTCAGGAAAGATAAATAAAGATCCTTACAGCCATGGAGATGCAGACACTGAAAACAGCTGTATAAAGCAGCTCACCTCATGGCTAGGGAGGAGTGGGTCATGTTCTGAACAGACATTTGCCTTGGTTAATTGTTATGGAATTGAAGAAGAAATGTTAAGACTTTTGAAATTGATGTTTTTAGTAGGGATGTTTGGAAATTTCTCATCCAAATGAGAAAAAGACATTCTGAGGTTCAACAAATCCAAATACAACATCTTTCACCTGGGTCTTGGCAACGCCCAAGATCAATACAAGCTGGGGAACAAAGGATAGAGCACAACCCTGCTGAAAATGACATGGGGGTACTGGTGGATGGCAAGCTACACATGAGCCAGCAATGTGCCCTCACAATCCAGAAAGTCAACGGTATCCTGGGCTTCATCAAAAGAAATGTCAGTAGGTGGCCAGCAGGTCAAGAGAGGTGGAACAGATTGCCCATAGAGGCGGTGGATGCCCTATCCTTGTGAACACTCAAGGTCAGTCTGGATGGGGCTCTGAGCATCCTGAGCTAGCTGTAGATGGCTCTACTCATTGCAGTGGAGTTGGACTAAATTAGCTTCAAGAGTCTCTTCCTACTCAAATGATTCTATGATTCTATGTTGAATGTTTCTACTTTCACAGCTTTGAGCCCTTTGTTTTCCTGTGTACTTCAACAGGCGATAGTGCAGGTGATCGGACAGTGGTTATGGTCTTCATCTGACACATGGGGAAGTTCGGTTTTCTCCAGGTCAGAACTGGGGTGGCCAGAGACTGGCTTCAGAGCTCACAAACTCTCAGTGAATGTGTGCTCTGAAAGCTAGTATTCAGTGACATCAGATGAACAGTTTCTCCTTCTCTGCTTCACTCTGAGTGAAAGGAGAGGAATGATTCTTAAAATCAATCAATCAATCAATCAATCAATCAATCAATCAATCAATCAATCAAAACCCGAGCACATTTGCATTTTGGAGAAATGTAGGTGGGTTTTCAGGTTTACAGGTTCTGAAGAACATAGTCTTCCTTACAGTAATTGCCCTTAGGACCTTTTCTCAGATAAATATTTCAGATTTATTGCAGTTAGCTTACTGCAGTCATAAAGATAAGCGCAGGAATTAAAATGCCTTTCAGAGTTATTATCCGAGAAAACATTTATTGGTTCAATAAACAGAATCACAGTTACTTTCTCTTTATTTGTCAGCTGATTGCAGGCTGAGGAGAAGGTGAGCAGTAGGAAGGATCTTGAACTACATACTTTTGCATACTTGCACAGAACAAGCTCCACTTGACTCCCTCTGAGTTAGGGGCTGGACTGGACTTATTTCTGCCATATGCAGCCTTCTGTGACTGTACAGACATGATAAAGTGCTAATAATTGAACAAAGTGTCAGGTCATAATAAATGTCAGACTGCCAAATATTGTTTTCTAAGGTCAGTTCACTCATTTCATGCTGATGAAGGTGACGAGGAGATATGTCTTCTGAACCTGGATCACATATTCCGTGTTTGATTTGGGCATTTCAAAAACAGGGGAGGAGATGAGCAGGATGCATAGCATCAGAAATGAGGGACAGGGTCTCTGCAGATGCCCTGCAAAGGCAAAAGCCCAAACCGTACAGTGTGGGAAAAGAGAACAGAGGCTGTACATGGACAGGGGGCATCTTGGAGACCATCAGGGAGGCACAGGCTGGAAGCTTGTGCTCTAGTCTAACAGCAGGCAGGATGCAGATCTGCAGGCAGATCTGTAATGAGCAAAGAAAATCATGCAAGGAATCATGCAAGGAGGAACCAGAACAGTACTGCCCTGTGAGTCTATTGACAGCCTGAGTAATGGGATGTATGGTACTCTTGGCAGTTTTGTAATGATGCGAAACTGAGGGGAGAAATCAAAGTGCTGGAAAGCAGGATGGCTGTGCAGAGGAACTGGGACAGCTCCAGATGAGGGATGTTATGTTGGTCACAGCATACAAGAAGTAAGGGCTGCTGGGCTGGCTGAGCCTGGGGAAGAAGGGGAAGGAGAGACCTCCCTGCTGTCTGCCTCGTGGGAGAGAGTAGAGAAAACAGAGCCAAGCTCTTCTCAGTGGAGGACAGCAACAGTATGAGAGACAATGGGCACAGCCTGGAACATTAGAAAGACCTGTGAGAGTGAACAGATGTTGAAACAGTCGAATCAAGTGTATCCTCCCCTCGGGAAGTTTGTAGACTACACCAAACTGTGTGGTACAGTTAATACAGCAGAAGAAAGGGATGCCATCCAAAGCGACCCGGACAAGCTTGAGAAGTGAGTGGACAAAAACCTAAAGTGATTCAAGAAGGCTAAGTGCAAGGTGCTGCAATATCTCAGATATGTGTACAGACTGGCAGAAGAACTCATTGAGAGCAGCCCTGCAAAGAAGTATTTGTGGGTTCTGGTGAATGAAAGGCTGGACGTGAGCCAGTATTGTGCACTTGCAGCCCAGAAGGCCAACAGTATTGTGGGTTGCAAAAAAAAGATGGGTAGCAAGCAGAACAGGGAAGGTGATTGTCCCCCTCTAGTCTGTCCTTGTGAGGCCCCATCTGGAGTACTGCATCTAGGCTAGGGGCCACCAACACATGAAAGATATGGAGGATCATGAAGATGAGCAGAGTCCTGGAACACTTCAGCTATGAAAAAAGGCTGAGGGAGCTTGGCTTGTTCAGTCTGGAGAAGGCTCCAGGGAGACCTCATTGCAGCCTTCCATTACTTCAGGTTCTGGAAAGTATAAACAGGAGAGAGGCCAGCTTTTGATATGGTCTGATAGTGATAGAGTTGTAGAATCATTTGTATTGGAGGAGACCTTTAAAACTCATCTGATCCAACTCCTCTGCAATGAACAGGGACATTGACAGCTAGATCGGGTTGCTCAGAGTCCCATCCAGACTGACCTTGAATATCCACAAGGACAGAGCTTCAGTCATCTCTACAGGCAACCTGTCCCAGTGCCTCACACTGTTATTGTAAACTGTTATAGCCAATCTAAATCACCTCTCGTTTAGTTTGACACCCCCTCTTGTCGTATCACAACAGACCCTGCTAAAGAGTCTGACTCCTTCTTTATTACAAAACCCCTTGCAAAGCCGCTCTCCCTGGAGGTTTTTCTTCTCCAGGCTGCACAGCCCCAGCCCCAGCTCTCTCAGCCTGTCCTTGTAGGAGAGGTGTTCCATCTCTGGGATCGTTTTTGTGGCCCTCCTTTGGATGTGCTCCAACAGCTCCATGTCTCTCCTGTCCTGAAGACTCCACATCTGGATGCAGTGCTCTAGGAGAGGTCTTGCCAGTGCAGAGCAGAGGGGCAGGATCACCTGCCTTGACTTGCTGGCCATGCTTTTCATGCAGCCCAGGATATGGGTGGCTTGTTTATTACCAAGTTCTCCTGGGCCAACTGCTTAAGCCTGTCTAGGTCTCTCTGGAAGCCACATCATCCCTCAGCCATATGATCTGAATCAAACAGCTTGGTGTCCTCTGCAAAAATACTGAAGATGTCTTCAATCCCACTGTCAGTGTCATCGATGAAGACATTAAAGAGCACTGGCCCCAGTACTGATCCCTGAGGTACACCACTTGTCACTGATCTCCATCCAGACACTGAGCCATTGAACCACTACCCTCTACGTACAATCTTGCAACAAGTTCCTCATCCATTAAACTGTCCACACATGAGATTTATTTCCTTGCAGTTTAGAGAGAAGTACGTAATGGAGGACCATGTCATAGGCCTTAATAAAGAGCAGATATATGATATCAGTGACTTCTTCTTTGTCCACTTGTGATGCAGTCATGCCATCATAGACTGTTGCTAGGTTGGTCAGGCATGACCTGCCCTTGGTGAAGCCATACTGATTGTCTTGTATGACCTCCCTGTCTTCCATGTGCCTTAGCATCTCTTCCAGCAGGATCTGCTCCATGATCTTCCCTGGAACAGATGTGAACCTGACAGGTTCCCTGGATCACCCATTCTACCTGCCTTAAAAATGAGTGTGACAAGGAGGAATGGTTTTAAACTAAAAGAGGGGAGATTTAGAGGGTGGTGAGGCGCTGGAACAGGCTGCCCAGAGAAGCTACAGATCCCCCATTCCTGGAAGCATTAAAGGCCAGGTTGGATGGGGCCCTGGGCAGCCTCATCTAGTGGGTGTTCAGTCTGCCCATGGCAGGAGGGCCAAGACATTCTATGTTTCTTTGATCACATCGTAAGACACAACAATACAGTGCAAAGTTGTGGGAAAAGCACAAGTTCCTGGAATTCAAAAGTGACTAAAAACTGACTTATCTTGCTAGATCAGACTTTTTTCATGGATGTTGACTCCAGCAGAACTCAAGTCTTTTCTCAGTGTCATTTCACCTGCACTCTCTGCAAAGAGAGGGAAGTCATGACTGAAAGACCCCTCAAATCTCATGATCTCTGCCTGTCACCCAGTTCAGAGCATTTCTGTCCCCTGCTCGCTAATGTCCATTCATCTGCAAGAAGCACTCAGCAAGCCTCATGACTTTTGCCTTTTTGTGTGCAGCTCGGTATTGCTTTGGACTACACCCTGCACTCACCCTAGCAGGTAAAGTAGTTCAGCTTTCCAAAAAACTGTTCTTCTGATAGCTGGTAACAAGTCTGTCCTGGTCATATAGCACCAGGGAAATGGATCTCTGTGTGAGCAGAAAACAGCACACAGACCTTGGCTTCCTAGCTGAGTGGTTTGGTAGATAAGTATGAATGTTTAAAATGTTTTTTTTTTTTTTAAAGCTATTTATTTAAAACTCAAGTCTGGCATTTTGAAAGACTGTGTTTCCTTTTTCTGCAAGTGTTATGGCTCGCCGTACTTTATACGAGAACTTGTTAAATATAACAAAGATATAGTAAGTGTTTGCTGCATGTGAATGAGAGAATATTTTCCATCTGTCAGTAAACTGCTTTGAGGAATGAATCATTTCAACCTGCTTGTGAATAGTATGCACAAATCAAGGCAAAGGAAGATAATAGCTAGGGGACTAGGCCCTTGCATTGAAATACAGAATCATAGAACTGTAGAATGATAGAATCCTTAGAGTTGGAAGGGACCTTTAAAGGCTATCTAGTCCCCAGCCCAGGTATTTCACTTATCTACAGAAAAATCCTCTGGGCTAGCTGGGGTAGAACCATAGCAGGATGTTTGCTCAGACCCTAGGAAGGAGATATTTTCCATATTTTAGTGTGATCTGCATTCTGACCCTCTGTGTCTGAGGAGAGTGTCTGGGACTTGTGCTTGATCCAGAGAAGCTATCAGATAAGCCTGTGCTGAAGTTTCTTGAACCAGCTATGGCTGCAATGCCAGCAAACATCCCTTTCAAAATATGTGCTTTTTAATTCACTGCTCTCTACCCATTGGTAGGGAACACCATGTCCCTGTATGGCTAGACAGACCACTGCCTTTCTGCCCTGAATTGCTGGGAGGGAAAACATTCTACTGAAAATAGTAAGATACAATGAGTGACGCACTGCTTTGTCTTTCTCCTTAAAATATGAAGTCTCTTCCTGATAAAATATGCCTTATATGGCAAAAGTGCAGACTGTTCTTCAGGCCCTGACATGTTTGGAATCATCACTTTTAGGCATGCTTGATTTTAGGAGGTATCTGGAAGACCATTTATTTGTTCTTAATCTCTAATAAGTGATGAACCTGAGCACGGTGAAGGTTTACTTCCTGCTCGTTCTTGAAAGGTGAATGAAAAAAGGATAAATGAGACAGCCTACTGCTCTTGCTGTTTGCTTCCATCTGTAATACTTCACTTCCTCAAACAGTTGTTCAGCAGCTGATGGAAAATTCCTGTTCTATGCAATTAGAAAGAGCCTTTTAGTTATTTTATGTACCTGTCCCACCTGTTATAGTCCTCATGAGAGCTGATAGGAGGCTTCCAAGAAGTCCATCATTTATTACATTCTGTGAAGTTGAAATTTTCAGGTAGCATCTAGAATGTGATCAATTGGGCTCTGCTCAATTGTAACTGGTGATACTCCAGTCCTGCTAGCCTGGGATTATTCCCATTCCTTGCAGAGAACTTAATCAAACACAGATGACAGCAGGAAGTTGTAATATAAGGATATTAAGCAGTGCAGGGAGGGACAGGTTCTTCTACTCACAGCATGTGACACTGCTGTCAGGATGGAGGCTGCTTCTCTGGCTTTTTTCCCACTAAAAACAGACTGTTTGAGGTCAACAGTTCCTATGTAAGCAGTGACATGGGCAGTGGATTATTTTAGAGAGAGAATTCACTCTGCTGCAACACAGAATGCCTGTCAGACACATGGCTGTGGAGTCAGTGGGTTCCGCAGGGATTCAGAGCAGTGGGGACATGCCCTTGTGTTGTTAGTGCCGAGTGAGAGTGAAGCTGTATGAAAAGTGAAATGCTGGGACTCCCCTGATTCCAAAATATAAACTGGTAGAAAACCACATGAGTCAGTTCTGATGAAACTGTAACCCAAGGTGCTGCAAACCAGATTTTTCTGTGTGAAGTTTAGTCATGATGGTATTTGCTGTCTGTCATTTAGATATGTTGTTTCTTTGAAACATTTAAGGTCAGGGAGCCTAGATATCTCCAGCACTGATAAAAGTTAAAGGCAGGCACATTCTGACTAAGTCTCTTGAGGAATGAATTTCCTATCTTGTGTCAAAATTTTGCATTTGTTTTTTTTTCCTCTTTATGCACTGAAACAGCAGCCCCAAATACTCCAAACTCTTTGTGCAGAAGCAGATCTGAAGGATTGGCTCCTCTTAGAGGTTCTGTATGGATTTCAGTGGGAAGTTCTCATCCTATGACCTCTTCCAGTTGCCTGAATACACCCAGTCTGTTCTGAAGTAGGTAACTAGTGGTGAAAGTTCTTAGACCAAATGTAAGGTGAAGGTAGAAGACAAGGCTTTTCAAATGCATTCATCACTGCTCCTGGTAACAGAGGTAAAACATACAGATAGCTATATCTATATTCTGCACCACATTTGTTTGCCTTGCTTGGGTCCACAGTCCTTTGAAGTTATCTTTTTGTATATTCATATAATTTGAAGAACTGAAGGTATTTTCTATGACTTCTCAATTGTAAATTCTTCTGTACTATCAAAGATCTTACAAGCTTTTAGTAATTGAGCTCCTTTTCCCAGGATGCTGTATGTTGTATGATCTTGGGGTCCCTTCCAACCCAAGCCATTCTGTGTTTAGAAATTTGCTTAAAATTAATATTCAAAAAAATGAAAGTCTGCAACTAGGCACACAGATATATAGAAATAACTTGCAAAGGCAGTAGCTGCACATGCAGATTTAAGTGGAAAGTAATAAATAATTCTCTCTCTGAGCAAAAAATGTGAGGTAGCATACATGTTACCTTGGTGTGTAAGCTCTTAGCAAACTGGTTGAAATCGCGCCCATTATCTTCTGTAGCTGAGCACAAACTTAACTTTTCATGCTACACTTATACTGCAGAACAGGAGGTTGATTCATCTTCAAAATAAATATCTTCCAAGGGAAAAATCTTTTATCACATTATGAAATAGCCTTGTGATAAAATCTGTAATGCTCAACCTTGAGACCATGTCTTTAGTACAAGGTCTATAAAGATTATGATAGTGAGCGTGTCATAGGTTTCCTTGAAGCAATCAGTGCCTGCTGAAGTGGCACAGCTCCAGCTCTGATCCACTGTTCCCTTCCCTGGCTGCACACACACTGTTAGCAGCGCCACTGGGGATATTTTCATTTTTTATTCACAGTGGTGAGTGACAACAGAGAATGGACCTGAAACAGAAGTTGGAGTTTGTTAAGCTCTACGTTATTGTGAGCAGAGTGCTTGAACATGTAGCAATGACCTTAAATGATGCCTTAGTCCTGCACAAAGCTTCAGTCTCAAGTTCCCTCTGCTTCTCCCAAGGACCAGTGTCTATTTTGAAAGAAAAGAAAACGCCCGTGTGTCTTTTCTTTATTTACACACCGCAAAAGAAAAGCTGCAGTGAAAGCTGGCTGATTGTAAGACTGCTGTATAAATCTTCAACATACGCTGCTGGATTTAATCATAGAGTTAAGTCAGTGAAAATATATGCTATTATTGATACACACGTGTGCATTCTGGCTGGTAACTTCTCAGAGAGGAGGAATAAGTGCCTTCTTTTGGAGACAAAAATAGAAATAGAAAAATAAAAGAATATATGGAAGGAGTGTTTGTCCCTAAAGCAGACCTTTGGGACCTTACAGCTGGCAGTTTCTTCACGACATTTATAATGGGATTATAAGTGTTTATGTTCCAAAATATTTAAAAGAAAGAGATAAATAACAGATAACTTGTGCAACCTCACATTTACTTTGTTTGTTTGTTTGTTTGTTTGTTTGTTTGAGGAATAATCCAGTTGCTCCAAATTTATCCAGTTTTCACATGTTCTTGGTTGTATCCCCTGACTTAATGAGGTCAGGGGAATACACAGACTGTATGTTTCCTTTTAAAATTTCCTAAAATGCTGCTGGGCTTGTACCAGACCTGGGCTTGTACCAGAAAAGATTGAGGAACCTGACCTTTTGTATCTTAACACAGTAAGCCACTGCCTTACTATCTGCAATAGGGCTAATTTAGACAGCCCTAAAACAATCAATAGCTAAAAAGACTTGAAGTTTAACCTCACTAAAGAAAGATAGTTTGTATGCATTAGATATAATTATGCATGGCCATGTTTTCCATATGGAATCACAGAATGACTTGGGTTAGAAGAGTCCTCAGAGATCATCTAGATCCAGCCCTCTTGCTGTGGGCTGGGTTGCTGATCACTAGATCAAGCACTAGATCAGACTGCCCGGGGCCCCATCCAGCCTGGCCTTGAACACCTCCAGGGATGGGGCATCCACAGGTTCTGTGGGCAGCCTGCTCCAGTGCTTCACCACACTCTGAGTGAAAAACTTCTCCTTGCATCTAATCTAAATCTCACATACATATGTTGCCTTCCTACAGATATTAAATGAAACAAATGAACACTTCACAAGTCCATAATTTCTTTCATGGGAACTTACTGGCTGAAGAACAGTAAGTTCAATAGTTGCATATACAGGTCACATTGCTACCAACATATTAAGTGGCTCAAGAGGCTTTTCCTCAGTCGCATTCATGTAAAATCTCTATGAGAAATCTCCAAAACAAAGTTATCCTCTTGCACTCTGACTCTTGGCCATGTTCAGTGATTGAACTCCCCCTGGAGGAGCTTGTTTAATGGAATGGTTACTTGGACAAAGGGTAGCCATTTCAGATGAAATATTCCTTCCTAGGTTATTTCACACAGAAGATTTAGCTCACTTTTCAACAGAAAGCTTTACCATCAGGCCACCCAGCTCCCTGAGCATACAACTATCTTTCATGGGAGTGAAGAGTTAAGCCAATTAGATGTACACAGACCAGTGGGACTAGGCGGGATGCACCCAAGACCATGGAAGGTGCTGCCCTGTGTCATTGCAAGGCTTGTTCTAGAGACAGCATTTTCATCTCTATCACTTTCAATAACATTGATTTCTTTGCATGCAACTTAAAGAAGGGGAAGAAAGAGAATATGGGAAGATCCTGGGATCTACAGGATACTTGGCCTCAGCTAAGTTCTTGGGAAGGTGAAGGAGAAAAATCCTTCTGGAAGCTCCTTCTACTCATGGGAAAAGCAAGAAGGTAACAGTGAGCAGCCCAGTCAGACAGATATACCAAGGGCAAATCCTGGCCAGTCAACCTGAATGCTTTCTGCACTGACATGAGTGTGTGGAAAAGATGACGGCAGCAGGTGTCGTACACCTTGATTTTAGCAAGGTCTTTGACATGATACCCTGTAGACTTCTTATGACCAAACCAGTGAGATATAAGCGGGCCTTAGGACAATGAAATGGGTAGAAGACTGTCTGGACTGCCAGGTTCAAAATGTTGTAATGGCAACATGAGGAGCAGCTAGTGGTCAGTTACTAGTTCAGAGCGTCGAGGACTGGCAGTAGGATCAGTAAGGTTTAAAGCCTTCCTTAATTACAAAGATGATGGGTTGGACCCCTCTCAGAAAATCTGCAAATTATTCTAAACAGGGGGCAACAGTAACGTGCTGGAAGGCTTGGCTTCAGAAGGCAGGATAGGGTGAAGAAATTAGCTGATGGGAACCTCATAGCATTTGTTCAACACAAGCTGGTGAAAAACCAGGCCTCTGGGATGGACTGCAGTAGGACAGACTGAGGCCAAGCAACAGAGAGCAGCTCTGCAGAAAAAAAACCCTGGAGCTGTGGTGGAACATGGTATGGCCAGGAACCAGGAGCACACAAATGCAGCAAAGCAGCCCCCACACCCTGGACTGCACCAGCAAGGGTAAGGGATCCTGCCCAGATGGCCAGCACCAGTTAGACTGCTTTTGGTGTGCTGTTCTCACATCTGCGCTACTGGCACAGGACAAACCATGACACACAGCAACAAGTTCAGTGAAAGGCTCCAGTGATGGCTGTGTTTGGAGTGCGTGGTATACAAAGGGAGGTGGAGGGAGCTGGACTGGCTCGAACTGGAGAAGAGGAGACAAAGGGGGGACCTCACTGCTGTCTGCAGCTATCTGGTAGCTGGTGGGTGGCTACTGAGAAGAAGGAGCTAACCTCTGCGTGGATGTGCACAGCTACAAAATGAGGAAAAACAGGCACGTTCTAGAATGTGGGAAGATGCTTTTTTCAAGAAGTGTCTTTTTCTTTTCAGCTAATAACAATGCTGCTCTGTAGAAAGATGCCCGGATCTGTGCTACATAGAGAATCAAGTTACTCTTTGATCGGCCAGGTGGGCAGAAAAAAGACACACATTTTGTCTACCCTGACTGATGAGGGACTGTTGCTTTTAACTTGTTAAGGGAAGTGCATTTGCCTGCCTAGATGAACAGAAAATGCCAAACATGCTTCATAAATAGAAAATAATAAATTGTGCTGAATTTCTTCTACATTTCACTTATAACTGTCATATTTCAAGACAGACACCGAATATACAGCAGCTACATAAGATAAAAACAATTAGCAATTTTCTTATGAATGTTTAGAAACTGTCTGAAATTCACCTGCATAAGAGGAATGTACCACTCACTTGTTAGAGACATATAGTGAGGTCTCTAGGACAGCAAAGTAGCGTAACTGGGGGTGGTAGAGCAATTGCATGAAGTTCATGTACTTTCATTCTATTTAGTTTAGACTCAAGGAGGAATGAGAAGGGCCCACTAAGAGACAAAGCTTTGGAAAAACACCTGCAGGTAGGAGAGGCTGACACCATCCCTCTTCCCTTGCAAGAGGAAGAAAGGATTTTCAAGGGTTACTGATGTGAAAGTAGCTTGGAGGTGAAGATTTCTCTTTGCAACTCTCTTCAGAGAAGGGGATCTCTTCTGTGGTTCCCTCGACCAACGTTTCAGTGGTGATGAAGCAGGGATCCACAGGGCTGGATGCCTTCCCATAGCTATGGGAAATGATGCCTCTCCTGGGCTCACACCTGAAACTTGGCCTTGCTGTGTCTATTAAAAGGCTAGTGAGCTTATCCTTTCCTGCGTGTTTTTAGACAAAAATGGCTACAGGATGTACTTCCTGCTATATCTATGCACTGTGGATATCTCTGATACAGCAAATGAGTTGAAACTCACAGGGTGCTTATTTGAAAGGAGCTCTGGGTTACGGACTGGCACTGTGTGACACACTCACTGAGATGCTGAGCGCCGACTCAGTGTGGTGCTGCGCACAGAAGTAGAACCACAGACACAGCAAGAATTATGCTGGTAAACACCCAACCCCTAGTCTTACTTGCAGCAAAGCCTTCAGATGTGGATAAGGGCGTATGCTCTTTCTCATTTCCTTTCACATGACATTGCTCCATTATTCTTTTCTCTAAAAGTAAATTCTTGGCATAGCGCTGCACATGGCTACATAGTGTCAAAGGCACATCATGCTCAAAATATTATTTTTGTAAAAATACTTTTCTGCAGTAACTACTTGTTTGAAGTGGATGTCTGTGATTTGGACGAGGCAAAGGGAGCACAAGTCCACAATTCCTCACACATCCTAGAAACCAATCTTCCTTAACAAAATTCAGAAAAGCTGTTTTATTGCTAGGTTTACGCTTGAAGATCTGATTTTCTGTTCCACTGTGCGTTCCCACTTCTATCTTGTGGGACAGTGCACCAAGTTTCAGGGCATACTTCCACGGTGTTTTATTAAATTCTCCATACTGATTTTCCAATGTCTGAGATAAAAGAGTCTCTGCTTTTGAGAGGGGATGCTGTGCTTTTGGGATGATGGCTGGAGGTTTTGGAAGGATCTCGAACTGAGCACCCTGCTGCTGCTCCCTGTGGACGCTCAGCTGCTGGGGTGCTCTCAGTGGGAAAGGTGAGGTTTTCACCCAGCCCCACTGCTGCAGCTGTGGGGAGAGGAGCAGCAGCCTGGATCCCTGCTGCCCAGCCGCTCCCTCGAGCGTGCAGCCGCTGGCGTTGATGGCTGAATCACAGCGGCCTACACGAAACCCAGAGTGCCAGTCTCAGTGAAACTCCACTTTCAGCACTTCTGCATGCCTGAACACCCCGCCGGTTGCCTGCTGCCTTCCTGCCGGCAGGTCCCTCTGTCGGGTGCTGCTGGTCTGGGAGGGATGGGGGTCCTGCAGTGCCAAGAAAAGCAAAACAAACCCCGTGCAGGATGTTGTGATGGCACGGGTGTGCATGGGAAAACCCAGAGGGATCCGGTGCAGGGTGCGGTGAGCCAGGAAGGCAGGGGCAGCCGCTGCCTGCTTCACTCCTCTGCCCACCAACCTCACCTCGCTTTAAAAAAAAGAAAAATTGTTTTAGCTGTGTTTCTGAAGAGACAGGTTGCAGGTCAGTCTGTTCCTCCTCCTGCTGGCTACCAGTTAAAATACCTCTGCGAAGTGAGGCATGGCAACACAGAGGTAAAAAAAAAAAGTGGAACAGAGATCTGTTTGTTAGAAGTACAACTGAGAAATGCTGACCTGTATCTGCAGTGTAGATTCAATAACTGTTTATTAGCACAGAACATTAAGGCAGAAAGAAGACAATCCAGAGCTGAGATTCCCTTTTTTGAACAATTTTGGAACAGCTTTCTTAAAAGCACAGAACCAAAAAATAAATACATAAATTTCTACAGACAAAAAGCCTTCTGTTACGAAAATGAAAGACAGTTGGCAGAAATAGCCTTTGTTGTGGCAGAAAGGAAAAAGTGTGTTGGTCTCGGTAGTCAGGAGACCTACGTTTTTCTTCCAGCTGAGCTGCACATTTCCTGTGTGACCTTGTAACTCCCCCATACCTCCGCTTCCCATTTGTAATGCTGGACAATAAATTTCATGGCAAAGCAGAGCTGATACTCTGCTTGCAGAAACTGTTTGCAGCTCCCCTCCTGAGCAATGCCAGGGAATTCCAAAATGCCCTTCAGTAAAGTGGGGAGCTCCTCAGCTGTGGGGAGAGGCCAAGGGTGTCCTGGTCTGTTCTGAGTGAGGAGGAATGTGTTGCTTGTCCTTCAATGCCTTTACTTGGTCAGAAGCTTGGAAGATGGTTTTCAGAGGAGCATGGTCTTTCTGTCTCTCTGGAGTGCTAAAGAAACACAGAAGTGAGTGAAGGTGTCAAAGCTGACTTCCAGAAGTGAGAGGTGAGTGAAGGAGGCAGTCCTCAGTCCATAGGATCTGGACATTGCTGCATCATTCCCACCCCAGATTTCTTCTTTGGTTCATACAGACTCTACCCTTTTGCCTTCCCCTGGAGGCAATCAAGCATAGTGTCTTTATATCTTCTGAGGTTTGCTTCCTCTGATCTGCATTTCAAGGGGGTGATGTTCTGCTGTCCAAACATATCTGTGGAAACAAATGTGAAATCCTGACACATCAGCACAGTATCAGCACAACATGCTTTGTGCCTTCATTTTCTGCTTGTTAGAATAGGTCACCTTTACATTCAGGCAATGGGCAGTGGCCCTCTCAATTTCTGCATCACACCACAAGGTCTCCCAGCTGCTAACCAGGTACTGTGTGTGGCTGTACTGGGGCAGGCAGCAGACTTGACAAGATTCCAGGGATTTTCCAGAAATATTTTCCCAGCCTGAGCCCAGAAAATGTCTCCTGCAGCAAGTTTGGCAATCTGTGACACGTGCCAAAGACAACAACAGAGAGGTGGATTTCAAGGGACATTCAACAGGTTAAACACTTGGCCAAGCACACAGCTAGAAGCATCCAAAGGCAGGAAGGACAGTATCTCTAAGTCCAGCTTCCCTCATGTCTAAGCCATGGTGCTGAGCCCCTGAAAGTTCTGCACCTCTGGTCATCTTGACCCCGTGATCGTCCTCAGTTTGTGGGATTTCCTCTAGAGGACAGTGTGGGTGGAGGCTGGTGCACACACCCACCACTCCACCAGGGCTTGACTGGGATGCTCCTCATTTCCAGTAGTGTGAAATAACCTGTGCAGTTCCCAAGGCCCTGCATGGGGCCATCCAGGTCTCCCCAGCACACTGGAAGCCAAGGGTAATTCATGCAAGTGGTACACCCCAGGAGAAAAAATGGGCATGGCGTTATGAATAAAATCTCACCCACCACTCCTCTATTTGAGGTCACAGGTTGTGTTCATGACTTTTCAGGAAGGTTAGGCTGGACGAAGAATGATGTTCACAGCAGCTCTTAGCTGTTTGAGCAACTGGGCAAGGAAGGAATTTTCCGCACTGATTTGATAGTTCAGGAGACAGTTTACAGAGGATGCATTAACTTAAATCATAGAGTCATAGCATCATTAAGTTCTCATGTTTCTTCCTATTAAGTAAGGATCATGTTTAGTAAAGAAGGAACATGAAGTTCCACCTTGCCTATTTTAAACCATGATCCTGTCAAGGAAACAGCTTCTCCTGTCAGGGGATACACCGTAAAACCTGGCAACCTCCCCCTGTGCCACCTGGTGATTTGCCAGGCCTTCTCTATGCCGCTCAGACATGGAGCCTTTGTTTTTCTGAGGGCGTTAGTGAGACGCGTAGCAGAGCTAAAAGCCAAAATCTGGGGTGACGTCTCTTCTGCTCCAGGAGGAAATCCTGAAATCAAGAAGGTTGAGGAGACAGCTACTCAGATCTGCCAGGAGCCACTAGCCCTGGGCAAGAATGTTCTGGGCAGCAGGCTGGTTGGAATGATTAGCAGAGCTTTAAACTAGATTCAATGAGAGAAGAGGAGCATACTTTCAAATGACAGAGAAGAGACAGGAAACACTGTCACTTTAGGAAGCAGCAAAGGAGAACCTCAGATTTGTCCCAGAGAAATTTGAGAGGGCTCCTCCAAGAAGGTAACATGGCCAGTAGCCCAGCTGAAGTGCCTCTACACCAGTGCACACAGCACGGGAAATAAGCAGGAGGAGAAACCGTGTTGCAGTTAGAAAACTATGACCTAATTACTATCACAGAAACGTGATGGGATGAATCACACAATGGGAACACTACAGTCAAGGGCTGCAAGATTTTAAGAAGTGATAGGCAGGGCAGGAAGGGCAAGGGAGTTGCCCTCTACAGTAAGAAGTGGATACATTACAAAGAGCTGTCTCTAAAAACAGTCCTGATGAGGTTGAGAGCTTGTGGGCGAAAATTAGGGACTGGACCAATGAAGGACATCTGGTGTTTGGGATCTAATACAAGCCCCCCAGGCAAGGGGAGCCTGTTGGCAAGATATTTTTGCTTTGTCTTCAAGAAGTATTGGGCTCACAGGCTCTCATCGTGGTAGAGGATTTCAACCACCCAAATGTCTTCTGAGAAAGTAAGACAGTGGGCTGGAAACAATTCAAGATACTCTTGGAGTGCCTTGAGAAAAGCTTTCTGGTCTGGATATTAGACAAAGGGATCAAAGGAGATGCATTACTGGACCTCATGCTCACCAATGCGGAGGTGATCATTATAGAGGTTAAGACAGGCAGTAATGTGGGCTGTAGTGACCATGCTCTGCTTGAGTTCATGATGTGGAGGAATATGGGCCAATATGGGTGTGATGACATGAGCAGACAGAGGAAGAGCAACTGATGTTGTCTATCTGGATTTCTGAAAAGCCTTCAGTGTGCTCCCACACACTTTTATCTCTCCATTAGAAAGAGAGGTTTGAAGAGGTGACTACTCAGTTGATAAGGAATTTGTTGCAAGGTCATAGCCAGACGGTTGTGGTCAGTGTGTCTGTGTCCAGGTGGAGGATGATGATGAGTGGTGTCCCCTAGGGTCCATCTTGGGACAAGTGCTCTTCAACATCTCCACAAATGACCTAGACAATAGGATAAAATGCACCCTCAACAAGTTTTTTGATGGCACCAAGCTGAGTGGTGCAGTTGATACAAAAGAAGAAGGGGATGTCCAGAGGGACATAGGCTTGAAAAGTGGTTTTACAATAACCAAATGAGGTTGAACAAGGGCAAATGCAGGGCATTGCATCTAGGTTGGAGCAATCCCAGATATATGTACAGACTGGGAGAGGAATTTATTGAGAACAGCTCTGCAGAGAAGAATTTGGGGGTCTTGGTGGACAAAGCATTCAGCCTTCCAGTACTCAAAGGGAGCTTATAAACAGGAGGGAAAGAACTTTTTGCATGGGTAGAAAGTGAAAGGACAAGGGGAAATGATTTTAAACTTGAAGAGGGGACATTTGGATTAGATATTAGAAAGAAATTTTTACTCAGAATGTGGTGAGGTACTGGAATGGGTTGCCCAGAGAAGCTGCCCCATCTTTGGAGGTGTTCAAGGCCAGGCTGGATGGGGCCCTGGCCAGCCTGATCTGGTGGGTGGCAACCCTGCCCGCAGCAGTGGATTTGGAATGAGGTGATCTGTAAGGTCCAACACAAACCATTATATGATTCTGTGATTCTGTGCTATGACTAGGTCTCTGACTCCACATTTCCAACCTGCTATAAAAAGCAAGCAAAAACAACGAGTTAAGTGAAGTAAAGTGGACAGTGAGAGGACGGGGGGTGTGTCTTTACACAACTGAGATGCCACTCAGCTTCTGAAGGTGACCTCGGAAATAGTTTTGTTTAACAAAGTTGCCAAGTTGTTTGAGAGAACTAATGAAAACTTAAAAAAAGAAGCGTGACTAAGGCTGCCGTGGGTGTAGTCAGCCACTGGATGTATATCTGGGTAGATGAACTGGGAGGGTTGTAACCCCCAAGTACTTCAGCCACTGGGGAAAGGGGAAGGGTCTCATGTGGCCAGGAGTTAAAGAATAAAATGGGTTGCATTTTCTAGAGAAGGCATGCTCGACCAGTGGGCTGTGGGCTGCATGCACTCCGGCCCCTGCCCTGCACAATCTGCAGCTCTTCCTGCCCAGCAGCCTGGCCTGGCTGCAGGAGTGCTCCCATCGCTCAGCAACAGCCAAACGTTGGTGCACTATTAATGCTGTCTGAGCTGGAAACAAGGCACGGGGAGTGCACAGTGCACTGCCGGCTCAAGTGATAGCAAATAATGGTATGCATTTTGATTCACTGGCTGAACACAGTCCCGTGAACAGCAAAAAACATGCAGCCTTGCTTCCCGTTTTCCCTTGCCCTCCCTTTATTCAAATAAGTTACTTTGTCACAATTCCTCTGCCTCCTCTCTGAACATCGACCCATGCCGAACAAGATTTTCCGTACAGTAGTAGCTATGGTATAAATAGATGTTACTGCCAACTGCAGTGTTGCTACTGAGATGCGCATGGCAATCTGAATGGCAGGCACTGTGAGCTGCACTTGGGTAAAGGAATTTTAAATGCTTTTGAAAGCTGTCAGGCCAGGGCAACCCTCAGCACTGAACCGAGTGAATTCCTGCTTTTGCTGCAGCCTCTCAGGAGTGCAGATTTCACCAGTCAGCAGAGGTGAACAGCTGGACTGTCAGCGAGCCAATAACTTCAGGCAGTGCTGGGGAGAGATGGGAGCCCTTGGCAGCATCCAAAGGAGGCAGCAGTAGAGCAGCCCACACAAGAATACAATGGCAATAGTGTTTCCCGTAGGCTGAAATAATGAATCATGGCTTCCCCTTGCTACTGTCCTTCACATAATCATTACAATAATTTATAATTAGATTAGTTGCCCTTTGGACAGGTGTACTTTTTTTTTTTTTTTTTAAGGGTTGCTAAGGTAAATGATGATTTCCTTATTTAATCCTGTGCAATGGGAAATTTTACTTCCTAGTGTGCCTGAACTTGAGACTCAGTGAAAACAGATACTTGCTTATCAGGAGTTTCAGTGCTTCTGCAGTTATCAGGCAGAGGACTCTCAACCTGTTTTATGGAGGATTTATTGCGTTCTCTCATTTCAGTGTTAAAGAAGTTAATGTAACTCATGTGAATTGTCTCACCTCAAGAGAAGAAAAGAAGTGGGTTTTTTAATTCAAAAATTTAAAAGGCTCTTTATAAGCTTTTACTGAGCCTGTTTTACTTTGCTGTTTTTCTCCCCTAACTAAAGTACAGTTAATGCTCTTCACACACAAAAAGAAACCAGAGGTCTGCGTAGGTAGATGGCAGCGTGCTTGCACTGACCTGACCCATCCTGTTTTGAAGAGCAGAAGCTGAAGCTGAAGTTTTATAAACTGAAGAGGGGAGTGGGTTATAAAAACTGGGGGGACAGTTCTGCTGAGGTTCCTCTTTCCCTCTCCCCTTCACACAGACATGGAGGCCTGAGAACAGAGGGCAGCTACAACAGAGGGAAGGCAGCCTATCCATCAGCTAAAGGAAAGTTAATACACACCTCCAAAACCAACAGCAGAACTCCTCAGAGCACCTGTCCTCTACCCCTCTGCAGCATCCCACATGCTGTCTTGCAGCAGCCTCCTCCATCTGCAACATGCACACTGAGAGCAGCATGCCCCAGGGCAGCCTGTCTCTGTTGTGAACAAAGGAATCGAGAGCGAAAGCAGCACCCTGGGTGGAGGCCAGCTGTGGGCTACAGCAGAAAGTGCACAGTTGCTGTATGGAAGGAATTTCCCTTCTCTTACTGTACCCTCCCACCCATCCTGTGCCAGCAAGTCTACCTCTGAGTGCTCTAGTTTGCCCTCAGCAGCAGGATGGAGAAATAAGCCCTCAGCAGCAGGATGGAGAAATCAGCCCTAGCTTCTTCCTCTCTGTGTGCACACAAGGTACTGGTGTGGTCCCAGGCAAAGAGCTCCTCTAGCTGGTGCTGGGCAGACGCACTTGTGCTGGAGCCAGGGATGTGTAAAAGAAACATGTCCCGGAAATGCCAGCCACAGGTCTGTAATCTGATGAGTTACAGGACAAAGGTGAGCATGTTATATTATTCCATCTGTCAGAAAGTTCAACACAATTCAAGGTTGCTGTAATAAACAAATATTTACCTATCCTTTCACCACCCGATTCATAATGTCCTCCGTTACACAGCAGTGTATAACCACAACCAAGGTAAAAGGTAAAAGTTCTACATTGCATGAATGGTCCTATATAGAAGAACGCATTAAAGGCAGGCACTTTCCACGACATCAGTCTACATATATCTGTCACCCACAGCACGCTGATCAGATGTGGTTTCACACAGCAACTGAACCCTGCAGAAAACTTCCAGCTGTCATCCTGAAAGCTCTCATGGTTTGCATTTTGCTACCTCCTTCTCCTATTTACTGTAATTCTCTTGAGGTTGTCGCTCTATGTGACAATAATTTTGAGAATAAAATGTTTCATGTCATTCTTTCTATATGACCACAGCAGAAGATGTTGTTTTGAGTCACCACAGAATAAAAGATCCCGTTCTTCACCAAGGGTGAGATTTATACCAGAAAGTGCCCTGAATTACCAGTGTACTGAAATATACACTGTACTTGCTCTAAGGTTTAGTTTTATTAGCAAATTGACCTGATTGATTCATTCTGAGAAAAACAGCACTTTGTCGAAAAGACAACGTTCATACTTAGTAAAGATTTTTATAAGGAAAACTCACAGGTTATTTACAACTCATGTCAAAATGTTTTTTGTTTCCTTCCTTTAAAGATCATTTTGAAAAGTCCATGATCAGTCATTTACTTATTAAAGATTATTGAGAATAATTCTGTGGACAAAATCAAAACAAAAATTTTCATAATGTTTGAAATTTTCAAGTTTCCACCTTTAATTCTTTTCTTAATGTTTAACCTTTTTCTTGACTACAGTTGGAACTTTGTTTCCTACATCCAAATCTTACATTAGGAGGCAGGAATTACTTCTCTTTTGAGATTTTAAGTTTAAAAAGGAGATAGTTTGTTAATAAAAAAAAAAAAAAAAAAAAGGCACACATTCAAAACTCAAGAGTAACTCAATAGTCCTGAGTTTCTCCTAGCACCACTCAAGCCTTTTCTTCTAGATACCTGCTGCTTTTTACATAAGTAAATGGCTGCTCAGGAGAACTATTTTGATTCCTTCTTGGGAGGACCGGCTCTTGTTGAAAGTGCAGGGAAATTTTCACTTGCTTGGACAGCCTGTTACAGCAAGTTGTGTATTTAGTTTTGCTCTGATCTCTCCAAGAATAGCACTAGTACCTCACTTGTCACCTCTTGGAGCACAGTGTGAAGGTGTCTCTGTAGCTAAGAGCTTTGCTGAACAAGGGTAGGATGTGTTAGTATAAGGATTTAACAAAGATCTTCTAATAAAGTTCCTTTAGATGAATCATGCACAGTAGAACGCTCCTGAGGTGAAATGCAGCAATGTGCATGACATCTCTCTGGTACTTCAGTAGCAGAGCTTTGCAAAGGGTGTTTAGATAGCACAGCTTTGGAAACAGAACAGAATGCTATACAAACTTGAAATTTCCTAAGAAGATGGACTTCAGTCTGGCTCACAGTTTGTATCAACACTCCAGCCAAACTCACTGATTTGCTCTGTTAAAAAGCACTATCAGAGCATGCTTGCAGCAGTTGTTTCCAAGCCAAAGGAAAGCAGTGCAGGTAACAGTATGGGTGATAATGGCTAAGCCTCCAGCTGCTGATGGGGAAGTAGATGTAGACAACATTGCACACGGAGTGTCATTTCCCTGTAGATGTATCTTTTATATTTTTGAAAATAAATAAAAAGCCAAGAAAACCCTTTTGAAGTAAGAGTCCTTGTTCAGAAAGTTGGAGTCCACCTGGAGAAAAAAAATCTGTTCAAACCATTTGAAATTAACAAAAAGCCAAACTGTAGCCTGTGGGGAGTTATAATGAGATTTGCTGCTGTCTGGTTCTTCACATTCTAGAATGCTAAAGGCAGTATTTAAAGGTACGAAGACAAAATGGTAAAGGTGCAAAATCTAAGGAATAGTGACTCTTGCACAGCAGAAAACCTCTCTGATTTAAAAAAAAAGGTGAGTCTTTATCACCTGTCGTGTTTCAGACCAGGGAACTGGTATAAAATTGATTACATTTAAGCACTGACGTTATGGGAGGCCTGTACAATTGCATCCTTTGGAGTTGTTATGGCTTGCATTCTACAGAAACAAAGCAAAAAATGAAATTATTCAGTCATTCACACAGAATGCCATTGAAAGTCTAAAACTGAGAAATTAACTGAGTAGGATACTTCAGAAAAGTGTCCGAAGTATGGTGTTCTGTTGCCACAGGGCATGTGGAAGAAATAGCATAAAAAGGACTCTGTGAACCTATTTCATTTTTGCAGTCTTTTCAGATTTCTTTGCTGGCACACTATGTATCAGGAGCTCATCACATGGCATAAGATATGCAGAAAACTTACTAGGTCTGAATTAGTGTCAAAAGAAGAAATTATTAATTATTAATTATCAATTAAAAGTTAATAATCATTTACATTTAAAGAATAATTAATATTTTAATTATATTATTCACAATACTTTGAATGTTTCATTCACCTAAGCACATTTTAATTAAGTAAATTATGCATAAAACGTAGATTTCAAGACATCTCAGTGCAAATTTGTGCTGCATCCACAGTCATTTATTTTGGTACTTGTGCTGTGGCACAGAAAACAAAGTTCCTCCCTCTGTTTTCAAACAGTATCTTAAAGATTTTAGGAATACCATAAGAATGAGACTTTGCAGCTTATTTGAACAAACATTTGTTGCGTTCATTTTCTTGTTGACAAGCACTTGGCCAAAGGGCCCTCATTCTTGATAAGGATATATTGGCAGAACTATCATTCTTTCAAGGCAGGGACTGCTTCTTGCTAAGCATATGTAATAATGCCCAGAAAATATGTAATATTAGTCAGAGCAAAGGTAAACAAATGTTAACCTGAATTGCTACAGACTTTTGTAACACACACAAAAAAAATATTACCATGCAGACTGATTATACATCCAACCACGCACAATATGGATTCTTTTCAGCTCTATTTCACCTGTACATTTGTATGCAATAAATGTTTAAATCCTCTCCCATCTGTTTGAAAACCTCCCAGGGAACAGATAAAGGCTGTTCTTCAGCCCTCTCCAGCATTCAGAACACCATCTGTCCAGTGATGCATGTTGGTCTTTTTGGCTTGCTGCTACTTTTGCAAAGAGCCATTTCCCCAGCTTAGCTCACTGTGTTTCTTGGCTTTTGCAATGTGTGCTACTTCCCTCTCTAAACAGAGGATAATGTTGTTTTGCTCCTCTTTCTTCTGTGAGTTTCACATTCTACTGCCACTGAGTAGGAGAGATTTTCCAAATGACCTCAGGACTCATTTGCTCCTCTAGGTTTGCAATGCATATAGTGTGAGCACAGAAAGTGAGTAAGTCACCTCTGGGCAGGTAATAGGGGAATTCCCATAGTAAATGCCTTTGTACACTTCCCTAGTCGCAAAGAGCACAAATGTCTCACAAAGCACCTGGCTGTTCAGACCTTAAGAGAGCTGACAAATATAGGACAGCCAGGAGTCTTCTTACTCATGCTGAATTTCACCTGGCAGTCTATAGAGTGGATAAAGTGGGATGTGTTCAAAAGGAGATGATGTCTTGGTGCAGGTAACCTTGTACATTCAAGTATTTGCAGTGAACTCTGCAGAGTAAGAGACATCCTGTCTCGATCTTCTGGATTCCTCTGTGAGTGCAAGCTTTTCAGCCTTTTTCTCTGAACCTGGGATCTCTCTTCTGAGAGACCTAGGAACACTGGATGGAAATTTCTGGAGTGAAGAAAAAGTACACTCTGCTGTGGTCGTGACAAAACCTACCCCAAGGTCCTGCCACCAGTGAGGAGTGACTGGTGGCCAGAAGAGAAGCAGCAAAGAGTAAATGTCACCCTTCTGTTTAATGAGATACCATCCCATAGTTATCATCAGCATGCAGTACTATCTGCCTGGAATTGGTCTTGACCAAAGGCTAGTAGGTTGGGAAGATAGCCTCTGCGCACATTTACCAGACCTTTTCAACTATACGTGCTCTTTAATTAGTGAAATAAATACACAGGTAATCAGCACAAAGTTGGTGACCGTAATTTATTGATCACTGAAGCTGTATGGGCTCAGTAGTGCCAGTGGATTACTGTCTTTTTCAAAGACATCTAAAGTCTGCCGCTCCTGTGTATTTTGGCCACCCTCAACGAGAAATCAGATATCTGTTACCTGTGAATGAGCTACTGAAGCTTTTCTTTTAGGTCACAAAGACTAGACAAACTTCTGAGAAATGTGGAACTAAAATATCAAATACAGAATGGGATAATTATCAGAGTAATAAAAATCTGCAAGGAAAACTTCATTTGTCCTGTTAATACTGAGCCTTCAACTGTCAGCACTGGTCCTTCTGAATTTTAATGTCAATTGCATTTTTTCTCTTGCCTGCATATTTCATCATTTCTGCTTGACTAATCTCAGCATCACCCTCCCAATCATGGTTAACATTGCAGTTAATCAGGAAATGGAGTTAAAAGGGGTCCAAGCATGTAGGCATTCATCGAGGACAAGAATGACTCCCAGGGACTGACTACAAGGCTCTGGCTGTGGGTGGCTGCATCCGTTTGTAACATTATTGAGAGACAAATATCCGGAGGTTTCAGCAGAAAAAAAAAAAACAGTCGGGAGGAGAGAGGAAGTTTAATGTATTTAGAAGATCTGCTAAGTCCTTGAAAGTGGCAAAGGAAGGATCCTCTGGATATTTGTTAAGCAAGAGAATGAGAATTGTGAGGATTTTTACCAGTATTCTGTGATTTAGCTTGTAAAACATTTACTAGCAGACAATTGTTTCACTATGTATTGCTTAATGATACAGAAAATCTCTTTGACTATCTTTGGCTTCAGAAATATTGTCATGCTGGGTTTGGATTTTCTTGATTTTGCCTCTAGGCTTTCAGCAGTTCAGTTAAAAATGTTTTCCAGTAAACAGGAAACAAGCAGTGTGTTATAACTGAACGCTGAATATCACCATGGAGGACAAATGGGTCATGATCTTCAGTCTTCTGTTCCCTGTGAAGACATCTTTAAGATATATTTTGTTTTAATACATAAAAATGAGAAGGATTATACAAATCTGAAAATTTTTAAAAGTAATGACAGAATGATAGAAACAAAAACTCTTCAGTGTTGGAGTGGCCTTACAGTTTGCATCAAGTGAGTCTTTCCCCAAAAGTAAGAGCAAATAATAACACCTATGTGAAACACACAAGTTCAAGCTGGGAAGCTGTTAGGTAATCTGAGTTACTTAAATTTATTCTTCATAAACTGGGTTAAAATATGCCCACACAGCTGTGAAAACTATACACCTGGCACTGCAGAAATGAATGGCTATAAACAGATAATCCTTATCACAAATCTTTTCTGTGTGTAAAAGGATACTGCCCAACTCTAATGGCTATATGGGTGATTTACACCTTAGAAGGCTCTGGAGAAGCGTCACTTCCAGGGGCTAATAAATGCCCAAATGGACAGAGAGCAAAAGGAAAATTTGGGCAAAGGTTTCAGCCAGAATCATACAAGATTTCAGGGGTATGTCCAGTTTTACTGATTTCAGTCATATAAACAGTGCTTTTATTTTCTCAGATTTCATCACAAAGAAGTAGCTACATGGGACAAAACTATGAAAGATATTTTGTGGATAAATGAGTAAGACAGGTTTGCCCCACGGAGTAGATAGGTGCAATGAGAGAGGATTGGCCGAATAAGAGAGGAAATCAGGTTAGTGTCTTGGGAAAGCTCTTGAAAGAGGAAGCCGAGAAAACTTGATAGTGTGGTTAGAGCTAATAGAAAAGGCAGGAAGAAACTGATAAGCCTAGAAAATTATCTTGACTTAGCATTAGGAATGGCCTTAGAGATTTAGAGAAAAACATATGGGAGGGATCTTCTGTAGTCAAAACAACTCTCCAGACAAGGGAGAAGATTGAGGGCAATGGACTAAATGAAAACAGAAAGAAAGAAGAAATGGATTCCCTATTCATAGCTGAATAAGCCAAAGATATTTTCTATGATATGGGAGTGGGCAAAGATAACAATAATGGTTGAGAAGAATGTCAGGAACAAGATGAAAAAGGAAATAAAACTTAACGTGTCTAGAACAGAGGCTGAATCAGAGGCACTTATGCATAGAAACAACAGGATAACAGTTGGGTCTCTGAAATGATTTTATTTTACAAGGGGAAGGCAGAAGCACAGGATGAAAAAGCAGAATCTAAAACTGTAGGAGAGAAAGGTAAGCTTGTCATGCCAGCTGGGGAAGAGTAGCCAAATGTACACAAAAGATGGACTGAGTCATGAAAGCCAAAGGAAAAAAAAAGGACAAAACATCTAGCGGGTAATGACTGATAAGCAAACGAAAAGTTAATTTGGAAAGCCTTCCACTATGTAGTACATAAACAATATTTAATTATTGTGAGTAACAGGAAGAAAAATCCCAAGACTCTCTTTAAATCCAGAATAGATTGTAAATCCAAAACATAGGAAGAGGAAGAAAGCATGTACAATATTGTTTCCTAAAGTAGTAAAAACGAGACCCATGAGATAGTGAAAACATTTGTTTGAATGAATTAAACTTGAACAGTTGCTATTACAGTTTCTATTCAGTCTGGAATCTAACTAGCCTGTGTTTACTTGACCTTCCTTTCCCGCTGTATGCGGTGTCTGGTCACACAATTGTGCCATCTACAAGCATTCTGTATATTTCTGTGATACTTGTACCTGCTTTGGACCGTTTGCGTGTATTTGGGTCCGCATGCAGCTCCAAATTTCACTCAGAGGAAGCCAGTTGGCAGCAGACAGCTAAATTCAACTCACCAAATGCTCTTTACACCAAATGCAGATGTTCAAGGTGACACACCTTTCATGTGCATGTACCAGTGAAGGGCTGCTCTGTAGAATCATTAAGAATCAAAAGCCCTCCAAGGTCAAGTCCAACTGTCAACCAATCCCCACCATGCCCACTAAACCATGTCCCCCGGTGCCACATCTCCATGGTTCTTGAACACCTTCAGGAATGATGACTTCACCACTTCTCTGGGCAGCCTTTTCCAATGCCTCACCACTCTTCTGAGAACAAATGTTTCCTAAACTCCAATCTGAACCTCCCCTGGTGCAACTTGAAGCCACTGCCTCTTGTCTTATTGCTGTTACCTAGGAGAAGAGACTGACTCCCACCATCTCTTCATTCCCCCCTTTCACATTCAGTCCTTGGGCCAAATGTTTCCTGCAGGCCTCACGACACTGTAAAGTGCAATACCAGACTAATGCCAACAAGTGAAGGAAGTTACATAACTTTTAATTTCACTAGGATCATCAGCCTTAATACTGTAAAGGAGCCGACACCCCACCTGGAGGCTCACTGCCTCTCATAGGATTGTGAGTGGGTGGAAAAATCCACACCTAGAGGTCACTACAGGTTTTTTTTTTCTCCCAGCCTGCTCCTGTGCCCGTCTTCTGCGTACTGCAAAACTCATTGCGGGTGCCATAAATGAAAGTAAACAAATATCTACATACGCAATGTCTTCTGCTCTATATGTTCAGTCATCCATCTAGGCACCCACTTTGCCTGGTCATAAGACAGTGCATGGTTTGTGTAACATCTGGTCTCTGTTCCAGCTTCAGGGAATCCATATTTTTCCAGCAGAGATTCTTCTGCGGCTCCTTGGGCAGGGCTCATCCACAGTAGTGGGAAGAGCACTGCATGCATTGCAGCATGGGGAAACAGATGTGTTTTTTAGTAAATCTGATTTTACGTGTGTGGTTGTTAGTCAGGAAGCTTTTGGCACGACTATAGTCAAAATAATGACTGTTATTTGCTCAGCCTGTTAGACACTGGCTTGATTTCTGGTGGTTGTTTATAAACATGATAACCTTGCCAGTCCACTGAAGCTCAGTTTTGTGAAGCTCAGGTGCAGGGTAAGGTGGGGCCCATAGGGGAAGGAGTGTTGGTGTCTCAGCCACGTGGCAGCTTGGCCATCATTGCATCTGCAACAGGCACCAAGGGCACAGGAATCTGCAGCAGGAAATATTTCTCCCACCACATCTCCTGCCCTGTCAGCATTGGAGGAGGCACTTCAGTTTCACAGGCAGTGAGAGAGGTCACTGGAGGACTTCATTAGGAGAAGGTAAGGCAGTTTTTAATGCAGAGATGAGCATACCAAGGGAGAAGAAGAAATTAAGTTTTGTTGGAAGGCTGGTGGTCTGCGGAATGCGTGGTGCAGGCTACAGTGAGCCAAGGACGAGCCTTTGATTGTTGTGGTTGAAAGGAGCACAGTGTGAGAAGGGCTTGAGATTGAAAAGAGTTTTCTGTAACTTGAACATTAAGGAGTTTCATGAGTGTAGTGACAGACACCCAGTACCTATCTTTAGAAAATAGGCTGGACAAAGCACTGAAAGCAAATATCATAAGGACTGATCTGCACTGAGGTGAAGACAAACTGCAGTGCGTGTAACATTTTTCTGTGTCAGTCTGTTTGCTTTTCTGAGAGATGAGGTCATTTCTCAGTGAGCTCATTAATCCACAGCAAACTGTAAGCCTTGGTTTTGTAGGAAACAGGCATGGGTAAGCTGAGTCACAGACCAGACAGGTTATCTATGCCCCAGACGCAGTTGTGCTTAATGCCATTCCTTGAAGGTATCTGGCCTTGTGAGATCACTGAAGGTGAGTAAGACAATGTATTGTGCAGCACAGAACTTAGTCTGATACAAGTCAGCTGAGACCCTGGTGCTCTTGTAACATTTTTGTGCCAAACTAGGGAAGTACTAAATAATTAATATTTTATACCTGCATTTCCCACAGTGCACACAAAGCTTTTGTACAATTATTAAAATGTGGATACCAAATTGTATGGACACATGCAGTGTCCCTGAAAACAGTAAAATAGAATTATGCCATGGGAAGATGTCTCAGCATAAATCTCAATAAAAGTGGATCCTAAGTGGATCTTTGGAGCTTTGGCGTTTTCATTTTTTTAAATTTGTTTCTCTTTTTTTCTTTCTTTTTTTCTATTTTTTTTTTTTTTCTGAGCAATCCCAGTCATAATGCTGTTTAATACATCCTTCTGACCTGTCAAAACATATTCCTAGGTCTGTGTAGACCTAGAGTTACAGTTCGATGATATTGCGTCTTATTTTCCAATTTTATGATTTCTATTCTTCCTTGGCTTGAATGTATATCCAGCTGTGATACTAAAATGAAGTCCGTGAGAATCTGGAGCCATCTTTCAGTATGGATTTTATGAAATAGCTGGGCTTTTTCAGTATTGTCCTTAATTTCCTTTGTGATTGAATTATTGAGGGTATTCTTTGAATCTTGTTCTGAAAGACACAGGCTGGACCTCCTAATTCATTTGAAATGCTTCTGAAACCATCTGTCTTCTGAAATACCTGGGATGTTTCCCGAGATCATAGAAAAGATCTCTTGATGTTGTCTGTGATCCTATCCATTCATGAAAAATGTAGCCTCATTCAGCTCTTATTTTCAAAACACTGATTACTAATTAGGAGGCTCTTCTGATACAGACACAAAGTCTCTTTGCTCAGCCAAACATTAATGTAACTTAAACCCAATACTTTTGAAAGTGTTTGTTAATTTTAATAATTTTTCTTGTGCTATGTTATGCTTCCACCAGAAACTAGTGTGTCTGCCTTTCTGAAACTTCTGTTGCTAATCTATCATTACAAATTTTATCTGAGTCAATAATTTTGTGTATGTAGAGAAAAACTTCAGATGTGGGGACTTTTATTCATTGCCAGCATCAAAATATTTGGATGAATGAAGAAGCAATATTGGGAAAATATGAAAAATGAACTTCAAAAGATGCTTATAGATGATTATGTGAAGGATGGTGCTTTTGTGACTTAGAAAAATTGGTAATATTTAGCGAATATTTGCATGTGTGGAGAAGTGCACGTTCTGATGACAATGAGTACTAGGTAACTACTTCAAAATTTTCTCTTCTTATTTGGCAAACAATTTTGTTCAGTGATATGGAATGGAGAGTCTTAAAAGTGAGTCTCTATGTTGTTGATGTTATCAACGTTAGTAGTTGACGGAGCTGTCCATGGCAGCCAGAGCTGAATATCACTGTAGTTTTTTTTTAATTTCTTCAAGCATGTGACAATGCTAATGGGACTAATTCTCACTGATCTCTGTAGATACAAGAGCCTTGAAAGGAGGAGGAGGAATTAGACACTGAAAAATACAAGAGAACATATTGCTATTCATGGGGAAAAATAATTAAAAAAATAAAAGCAGGAAGAAAAAGTAGTGGGTTTTGGCTATGAAGTTATGTTGTGAACTTAGCTAATTTTCAGGTTGAGGAAGTGTCTGTGAAATAGTGAGGACAATTTCCAGGGAAAATTGTTGGCACTGAGCGGAACTGCAACAAGCAAGGCTTGCGGAGTAAACAGTAAACCAATGGGGACATTTCTTTCTTCATGAGGCTGGTGTGGTTGAGCAGCTGTGAAGAGAGGAACGTTTGTTGCCCCTCACCACCCCCACAGTTCCCTCACAGCATTTCGACCTTGCAGTTTTCCTCCCTCATATCCTACCTTTTATCCCTGCCTGCACACAACTGCAGGATAAGTTTTCCCAAGCAGTAACTCCTGCTCAGCACATATTGTAGAATGTACATGCATGAATGCAGAATCCCTGAGTTTTCAAATCTTTGTCTTTGATAAGTCCCAGGAAAAGGCTGACAGCCTGGAAATCTCAAGCAGTCTTGTGTAAGGAGGAGGAAGAGGAGGTGTGACCCAGGTCTCGTTTTGCTGAAGGGAGCAGTGCAGGGCAAGACGTTGAGGTGAGCATGGTGTGATGTCTCTGAATGTGGAAAAGGGAGCTCTGGAATAAAACAAAAAAGGTGAAAAGCAAGCAGAAACTCTTATCAGCTATGCTGGAATTAAGAGAAAGTGCGCAAAGTGCTGGGAGCTTTTTCAGACTTCCCTGTCTAGGCAATGCGCCTTGGCTTTTTTCTCATCCACGCAAAACAGTGGGTGCAGATGCAGAGGACCGAGGCAAAGCTGCTCCTCCTGTGGGGGTGAAAAAGGATTGCTGTGGAGTTTTGCTTCTTTCTAGGCAATGTAGATGAGGAAGCTTCGGTGAAGTCTTCATAGGATCCCAGCAGGACTTGCAGCCATTGTTCAGAGAGCACTGTGCTGCAGTGCATCGTCCATGTTGTTGGGAAGGCTCTGGGGCAAGACCTGATGGGAGCAGTGACAAAGGTTGCACGGGGCTGGGCACAAGATGTTCAGTGGTGCTCTTCTTCTGCAAGTGTTATTTACAGTTATTAGCAGTTATGTCCTGCTTGCAAATGGAAGTGGGTGGCTTGCTGAGTGTGTTTCTCTGTTGTGGTGAGATGATGTTGCTCTGGAAGCAGGCATGATAAAGCATGTGAATCAACACATCCCAAATGCCCAGCATCCGCCTGAGTCACAGTCCTGCTACCCTGTTTTACAATTGCTTCCTGTTTTGCAGCATCATGGAGTTTGTTATCCTCGTGATCTGCCCACGGCACATTGAAAACAGGCTGAGGTGCAAATGGAAGCAAAGGGTGGATGCAGCCTGCTTTGTTTCCTTGGAAATCTGAAAATTACCATCTGTTTCAAAGGAGAAAGAAATAAATGAAATAAATGAAACCTTTGAAATGCTCTGTAGGAATGAACACTTTGAAAGCACCTATGGTTGACTGATTTTTTTTCAGGGATTTTTGACATTAGTATGTATTCTTCTGATACTGGCTGTTTGCAGATTTCTAAGGATATAAACATTAAAAATTGCTTGAAATGAAAAATCACACTTTCTTTTACTAAAACATCAATTTCAAGTTCTGACACTGCCGAAACACAGCACTTAAAATTTTTTGGACTAACTCTTCGTATACAGATGCGTGTATATATATATTGCACACACTTATGCAAATGCAAAAACTTGTCAGAAGAGAAAGATGGAAATTCAGAAACATAACCAAACAAATTGAAGATGATCACGATTTTATAATTTGTTGGACAAACATCGAAATGCTTTTCCCACTTCTGTCCCATTAAGCTTAAGCCTAACACATTTGATATTTTTGTCAATTACTTGCAGAAAAAACCTCCAAACACTGGTATTTAAAATTTGTATAAGACATAAATACTGGAGGCTGGTATTGAAGTGCCCTCATTAACAACAGGGCCAAGTATAGCCTAAGAAATCTCTTGGGAAGTATTAGGTGGAAATGCAGAATTGATGTTGTTTTCTTTTTTCCCTGCATGTACCACTGATAAAATTACTTATGCAATATTTTTTTGAGAAGCTGATAAAGTACAAAGGGGTCATTAAGGAGCCACAGGGATGAGTAATAAGTTGAAAAATACGTTCTTCACTAGAAAACACAAAAATGTTGGTTCACCAAAAAGGAAGTTGGAAGACTATTTGATCACAGTTTGTCAGCACTCACATAGTGAGCAAACCTTCAGCTTTTGTTTTTGAAATCTGACAGATGACAGTATCAGAAGAAACAGTGATATCAGATGAAGCAAGACAAAAACAGATTAGAAATGAAGTGCAGGTTCTCAACAGTCAGTTCAACTAACCTTTGGAACAATGTATTAAAAATGTGGCAGATTCATAAGTCAGAAGTTTTAATTTGGATTTTAGATGCTTGAAAGAGATAAATCTGCTCCACACAGATGGAAAACAGTGCAGAGGAATTTGATGATCTGTGCTACTTAAGAGGTCATTGTGAATAGCTGTCTCTTTTGCTTTGTGCTACAGGAACTCCTGGTCTCCCGTCTTAATTTAGTGTGCTTTTCAACATGAAAATACAATGCATGATATGTATGTTGCTTGTGTTTTCAGTGACGAAGTTAGCTTGAAATCTCTAGAAGGAAATGGAGGACAGGTAGCTGCTGTCTAGGTTGGGACCAGATATCCGAATGTCAGAGGTGTGGTCTAGGGAATTCCCGTCAGAGAGCTGCATGGCACTTACTGCTGCTCCAAAAGTTAATCGGTTGACTGGAATCAACCACGGACATGAGGATCTGCCTGCAGAGACACAGTGGACATAGGAGGAGATGTGTGTAAACCGATTGGTTTCTAGACGGTTTGAACTATTTGTTAAGAGTTTCATATATTAATAAACTGAAGTGTTCTAATTTTAGTTCCGTTAAAACTAAGTCTTTCCTCACTTCCACACTAGGCATGTGGCATTCAAGGTTGGTTAAATTAGGATATGCTTGCAGCTTATCATTGTCTGTCTAAATTCCCCTACTTCTTCAAGAAGTACTTAATGCTTTTCTACCACTTCTCTATGGTATGCTGATCATGTGAATAAACCTTGTTCAGCTCATGGTTTTGGTCAGTTATTAGTGAGGTTCCCTGGATGTAGTGCCTACAAGAACATTTGGTAGGGAGCCCTCACAGATTCTGCAGGTGATCTGAGCTATCCACACCATGCCATGAGTGTCTGATCTCTCTCTCCCTTACAGCAGGTTACCTAAACTTGTTAATTCTGTTCTTGTCCCATTCTCCCTTTCATACTCTCTCAAGTACTCAACTCCACTTCTTTCAGTCTCTCCTTAGCAGCTGTACTTCCTAGCCTCTTGATCACTCTCATTATTCTCTTCTTTATCTCCAGACGTAAGGATGTATAATTGCTGGTAGAACTGTTGAGAGAAGATGCCTGTAAGCGGGCACAAAAATCAATTGAAGATGTGTCAGTAGAGCAAAAGGAATTTATCCCTGGGTCTGTCAAAATAGATACCCACCCAGTCATACATTCCAAAGCAAACTCTTCGCCTTTCCTGCAGCAATTAGAGATTTTGGCTTGTTTGATTGAGAATCCACCATCCTCCTAATGCTATTCTGCAGCACTAAACCCTCCTGTCATTTCTCACCCCGCATTTGAAGTATTTCCTTGTCCTTGTTTTTCTAGAATTTTGCACTCATCCCTACTGAGTATTTAAACAAGTGTTGTCAGACCATTCCTATAATTATCCAAAATTACTTTAAACTCTAAACTTACTCTCCATAACGTCTAGCCTTGTAGCTCACATCACACTCATGATGCCTAAAAAAAATTCACTTTTCAATCATCTTAATTTAATGAGAATATTGAACACCTGAGTGGGATAAACTCCTGTTAATCTTTCTTGATACTTCTTTTTTGACATTGATGTCATCACTGCTTGAAGTGTGCATTTTCCAAAATGCTTAGCAACCACTTTAGACATTAAATCTAAACCATCTTCATCTAAGACCATGTCATAAAATCTGCGTTTCAAGAGCCTTATTTAAATCAAGACCTGCGAAACATTGAGGTGTGTGCTAGAGTAAAGAAGCCTACATTATTTCCACGAGCTATTGTCCTGTTATTTCATTAAAAAGTTCACATGTGGTTTTGATATTAAGTTTATACTTCCAGAATGATGCATATTCTGAACTACAAAATGGGACATACAAAACTTGGAGCTAACAGCTGACACTGCAACGATTTTCACTATCTGCATGAAAAGTGAGCAGTGATTTTAGTTTCTTAGGAAAGCTTTAATATAAGAAATATTAGTTTGGATGGGAGCTTAATACAAATACAGGAAACAAAATGTTTCAGTAATAATGCTGTACGTTTATAAAATGATTTTTTTCAAGTCCATCTGTAGATCATATAAGGTATTTGCAATAAATTATTCTTAGATTAATGTGTGTCCAACTTGCTAGTTTTATGTTTTTGTTGACCTCTTTTTATGTTTTAATAAAAAAATATATATATAAATAAGTTTTGTTACCTATAAAGATTAACTGTATTATATATTTAATATGTGGCCGAAGACCATTCCTCTTCAATCAATATGGCCTAGGCAAGCCAAAATGTTGGACATCCATCAGAGATAATATCTCACAATGCAACGGGAAGAAGTGGGAGGATTTAAAGGGAAAAAAGGCATAAGGGAAAGTCCATTCAATTTTTGAGGTGTGGTTTAAAATTCCTTAAGTTTTACATTGACATCTTAAGTGACGAACAATAAACAGTGGTATCATTTGCAGATGTGTCAGCTGCATTTGCAGCTGATGAAAGGAGGGGCCTATTAAAGTGTAAACTGGATGTGCTCACCACCCCAGAGAAACAGCTGTCATCTGCTCTCCACAAAGCAATAATAAAAGTCTGGGAATTGAGTGGATGAGGGAGAAGGATATAATCATCCTGAAGCGTAAGGCCTTCTGACTCTCATCCGCACTGCACCTTTTTCAGTCCTTGCACTTATATACAGTATTCCTGCCAGTGACCCAGGGATCTCCAATTAACATGTATCGTACTACTGCAAAAAATCAACAGCTTCTCTTGCTTGGAATCCTTCCTGCTCTCTTCCCATATAGGCAGGAAGTTCTGCCTGTGTGACAGTCTGGGTGCTGTAACACCTACCTCTGTCCTCAGCCTTAGAGCTGTAGTCAGTAGGGGGTTGGCAACTCAGACATGGGGACTACAGTAAACTAGCTTTAAATTACCAAATGCAATGCGCTTGCAGCTGCAGAGAATGCAATTCAGGTTGCAAGACCTGAGGTCCTCTCTAACCTCACTGGTATCTCGCTGCATTTGTGACCTCAATGGCTTAAAGCTTTGCAAGTCTTTCATTCATGCCTTTGATATGAGACAGGTATTCACTCTTGTACAGAACATCAACTAAATCTAGGGAGCACAGCATATTTTTTAAATAATTCTGTCTTCTGCTGGCCCCTGTTGTTTATGTGAGTTTAAAGTTTACTGCTTTGCAAACCAGTCACAGTCATTGTTCTATTTAACTTGAGCTTCCACTGACTCATTTCCATCAAAGTCCAAACCATGGTGAGAGAAATTACTTAGGTTCAGTGAAAGAAATACTTCAGTGATACTAAGCCTTTCCTTTGAGATTAAGGTGTGACCCGACAGCCTTCATTATTTCTTCTGCAATGCTACCCAGGTGCTAATCAGCAGATGGGTGTAATGAGTGTGAGTCCCCAGAGGATATCTGGGAAAGGAGACCAAATGGTTTTACTGACAGCAATGTGACACCCCCATGTATGTAGAAGGTTTTGTCAAATCTTTTTTCTTTGTGGTTTCTCTGTACAGGTTCCTATACAGTAAAAGATATTGAGCTCAGTGCTCTCCTGTGGAGAGAAGAAGCTGCCTCAGCAGCAGGACTGGGAACTGTAAGTTCCCAGAAGAGAGAGCTTCGCTTTACTGTCAATGTTCTTTTGATGCTAGACCAAGAGTTTGACTGATTAGGAGCTTTTTGTGACAAAGATCATACAAAGGTATAATTAATTACAGGTCCTCTCCAAAGAGCCCTTGACATTTCAGCACTGTGCTCCTTTCTTCTGGCCATCAGTCATACCACATCCAACTCTTGAACACAAGAGGCATTGCATCCTTGCATTAAAAAGTCAGTATTTCACCTTTGTGTGCAAAGAACAGTTTCACAAGTATTCTGCTTTCAGCTGTGGCTGTGAAAATGGAATTGTATGGCAAACAGGATGCAATTGGACAGTTCATAAGATGGGCAAGACTGTTCCACCAGATGGGTTACAATGAGGTGAATTTAATGTTGTTGCTAAAACTTTGTCCAAATATATTTATGTAGGCTTTGGCAGGAAGCTTTAATGCAGAAACCGCATGCCCTTCCTTCCTCTGTGTGTTTAAAACCTCTTTCAGTGTGAGTCATCGAAATCCTGTGGTTTGTGTATCCTGAGAGGAGAAGGGATTTCTGTGACTAGCTGACATAATGAAAAATGAGCAGCTTGAAAATAAAATGATACGGAAGTTCATTATTTCATAGGAAATACCTACTGATGTGCTTTTTATTCTTCTCCTTTAAGTTCACTATTGGTTTGGAGGCTGTGTGGGTGTACAAGGAGTTCTGTGGGTTTGCTTCATAGACAGATATCATTTTCAGAATTGCTGCTGCACTGCATGTAGAGGGATCTCCCTATGAGCTGAATTAAATCAGATTCAGAAAATAAGCCTCCCTGAAAGAAGGGAGTCATCCTGAATAGTTGTCCATGTGCTGAACTGCTGCACTGTTGTATGCCACGGTGTGATGCTGGTCAGCAGCAGTCAAAGTGCATCTTATCTCACAAAACAGGGAAGATGTCCATTGTTGCCCCTTTTCTCTTGGTGCCTCAGTGACACATGAGCTGACTAAATATAATGTTTTTCCCCAAAGTGATGTGAAATTCTTGTGGTGTTTTCTTGAGATGGCTCTTGGCATGTATCATCAATATCTGCATCGTTATACTTTATCAGAGGTCATTAAGGGTTCTGGTATGGAACTAATTACTGCTGACTGGTTCTGCGAGACTCTGAAGTTGAACGACACATTGGAGAATTGTGGCGTGTTCATCTATTTAGAAAAAATAAGGCCATGTAACTTTTCTCAGTGATCTTTCATCCCTCAGAAACAGATCTTCCCAAAACTTATAGAAAAATTCCTATTCTAGGAAGTGCCTGGATCACTAAGACTTTTGTAATATTTGAAGAATGAGTTGCAGTGTATGTAGGCTGAACTTGGGCTTATATTCTTAGGATACTTTTCTGCATTTAAAATAAATCTTTATAGGCAGCAACCAACCTGGCTTTTGGCTACAGACTGTGTGTAAGCATCCTGCCCAAGCATATAGACCGCACTAGCTTTAATGATGACTTTGTGAAAGAGTTGACAACTGGGGCTATTCTGCAGTGCTCTGGACTATACAACTGTTTCATGCACCATCGTGTGTTGCAAGCACACCTCTACAGATAGTCATAGCAGTAACAAAGTCCATGACATTTAAGTGGGCTATACTATTTAAGCAGGCTTCTCCTGCCTTATGAATAGGGAGTAATAGCCCACACAGTGTAGTAAAGTGTGTTGCAGCTTGAAACAGTAATGGTTTTCCTTTGTGTAGTGTGCCTTAAAAGAAAATTATTCTCTGCATGACTTTTATCTTGACAGTCACTTCATCAATAGCAACAAGAATCCACGTCACTTCTAGAAAATATGATTAGAGATCCTGCTGCATTTAGAAAGAAAAGAGCTATGAAAGATGGCCAGGTCTTTTCCTGGCCAGAGAACATAAATGAGGTCAGTCTCAAGTGAGGTACAATACAGTCTATGTGAGCTCCTGGGTGACATCCAAAGCCTTTGGTTAAATAGAATTACAATGAAGAAGCACATTGCAGCCAACAAAATACCAGTAGTAACTGTTGGTGAAATTCTTCTCAGCTGAAGTTAATCCAGCAGTTTAGGGAGAAGATACTAAAAAGGTTATTAATTTGGAAAGAGGCAAAAATTTACATGATGCGTTATCTAGAAGAATAAAGTTGAACTCTGTTTAACCCAAGACCTCCTGTATTTGGGATGCGATTACAGAGAACTGTACAGATTTCTACAGGATATTGAATCATTCTTAAATTTGATGGGGACTCTCCATAAACCCCCCAAGGCATACATAGAAAACCACTCGTGCTATATTGGAGTCTTCTTCAGTAACCACAGGAATTTTAACAAAATAGTTGGTTTCCACATACTTGAAATGCACAGCATTTGTTGTTGCTAAGTTACTCGTTGTTTTTCTAAAGTATATAAGGCTCACTTTTGTGATTTTATAACTACTTAGAAATATTGTTATTGATAATCATCTGTGTCACATACATGGATTAGGAACTTGACACAAAGTCGTTTGCTATCTGCATTTTGGAGAAATCTGAAGTTACAAGTTAAGTGATAGCCCTAGGAAATGAAGGCCTTTGGTATGGCTGTAAAGGCCTATGGCTGATCTTGTTATATTTTATTACCATGTAATTAGTCCTGAATAACAAAACACAGAGTTTTTTCTTGTTTTGCAAAACTTTTTTTCTTATATTCTCTTTCCAGTATTGAGTGAAGTTAAGGAGAAAGGATGAAGGACGTTTTCTGCACTACATGAAACTTACTTCTTTGAAGAAAATTAAAAAACAGAACATTTATGTGCTTATTTGTGCAGATACATTTGTTTTGAGCTCAGTAAATATGGGACTAAGCCATAAAGACTTAACAAAACTGGCCTCCTTGTTGACAGCCTCAAAGATCAGTGAGAAATACTCTACACCTGGTCCCTCAAAAACAGCTGAAATATATTGATGGGGTCCTATTCTCCCACCTCTACTAGGCTGACACTTTTATGACTACTTACAGGCTCAGAAATTCTATCTGTGAAGAATGTATTCCTGCCCTGGGGGAATTCTCATAATAGGAAAAATTTACAGGAAGAATTATAGATGTTCAATGTCCTCCTGAAACTTGGGAGGTGCGATTTCACTCCAGAGCTCTCTCCTTCTTTTCAAGTAGGACAGTGTAAAAGCACAGAAGGTGCCTGCAGTGAACTGCAGGATTGCACAGGCTTTCTGCTAATAAATAAGGTGCTGCAACCCATCATCTAAGGTTTCATTTTCAGCAGGAGAAAAGTGGAATCCTTTACCAGCTGATGTAGAAATTCTGAACCAATCATTATAGATGCTTAGGAGGAAAGCACATTTTTAATAGTTATAATACGTTCACTTTTACGTCTGTTATTTTTTGTTCCCTTAGCGCAATGATTTCCAAAGGTTTTTTAGAATTTTTCCTTCACAGTGAAGTCCCACTACCTTTAAAGGTGCTAATAGATGTATTTTTCACAACATGCCTTGCAGATGGGAGGTGGTTCTTGAAAGCTAGACTGCGTATGTTATTAAAAAAGAACGTCAAGCAGAAATTTAAAAAATCCCACTATTTTTGAAAGGTAAGAATCTCAATCAGACCAGATATCCTTCAGGATATGTATACATATATACTTTTTTTTTTTTTTTTAAACCTAGACTTTCACTTCATTGTCTGTTGACAGAATGGACTTCTGATGAAAAGTGGTTTCTGTCACCTTAGTATAATGTTGTTTTATTGATACCTCCGGGTCTTTTCTGTTTGTTTGTTTGTTTTCAGTCTAGCAGCTTTTACTGTTGATTAACAGTGATCCTACACTTTGAACTTTGAAGGATGTCATATTATGTAGAAAAATCCGTAAAGCCTGTGTGATCCATGAAAGTGATAACTCTGTTCCTGAAGCCTATCTAAGCAAAGAGCCATCCTCAGCCATACCAGTCCATCCTATTTCCTAAACTGAGCAAGTGTTGCAGCTGAATTACTGCTTGATGCCTACTTTTGTTTCACAGTATCACAGAATGATTCAAGAAAGCAAGCAATGGTAAAGCTCTCTTTCTTTCAGTGCAAATATTCTTCATGACCACTTGTAGAAGATGAATTTAATTTCTGCATTTCTTACTGTCATCTCCTAACTGGAGAGTGGCTGATTTTTTCTGTCAATAATTTAATGAAAATTACAATGGAAGGTTTTCTCAAACTTTGCTGATCTCTTTCTTACACTCACTCAACATTATCCATAAGGTGAACTTTGAGCTGTCTTTGGTCATGTTCCTCGGAGAATTCCTTAAGTTTCTTGGGATTTCTGTTAATATAGAATATCCTACTGCAGTCAAGGCTATGAATGTCTGACTTGGATTCAGATATCTGTCCTTCTTGTGATCATCAAACCTTCTTTCTTGCTGCTAGACATCCCAAATTCACAAGCCCACTGATTCCTTTCCCAACTTCTCCCACACTTCCTCCTGGATGTCTGACCAGTTCCTTCAGCAGGAAGGCTTTTCTCTCTTGAATTGCTTCTCCGGGCACTTCTTCAGCCTCCCGAATGCCTTCTACAGTCAGCAGCCCTCTCCACCCTGTTTATTTCACATTGGAGAGAGCAAAAGCAGGGCTGTGCTGCTGAAGACATGCAATGCCAGAGGAAAGACCAGAGAGAGCACTGTGTCCTCTCTGTAAGGGTGTGGAGAAAGAATCAAAGAAATTCAGCTAAGAGCAAATTGAATATGAGAAGAGAAACCTAGTCAACAGGACAATTCTGAAGAAAATAGTTAAGCTCCCATTTTTAGACTGGGTATCTGAGTAAAAGTCAGTTTGCTTTGTGATTAAGAGTGATCTTTTCAGGTGTCTGACAGAGGAATGTGAAATCCAGCAGTAAAAAGATGAATCAGAGTCTATTGCGGTTAACTTATAAATTCCCACTGCATAGCATAAGATAACAAATCCCAAGACTTGAATTCTTCCATATTCAGGAGAATCAACAACAATAAGGCAATTTTTTTTTTTCTGTCCTGAAGCACTAGGTTTTCCAATATAACAAGGGAGCCAGAGTTAATTGTTCAATAAACATTGAACATAAATGTTCTTTAATCCCTTTGTTATCAGATTTTCCCATTGATGCTGCCTTTACAACCTCTTTATTTTTAGTCATCAACCTAGAAAAATGAAGGAATTTGGTGCTAGGTCCAAAAAATTATTTTGGTACCTAACGTGAGAATTGTATGTCAGTTGTTCTGTCTGAATTGTATGTCTGTGTTCTGTGCTTTAGCACTAAGTCTACAGGTTTCTGGTGTATTTTTACGTGGAAGATATTAATAGGTAGGGCCTTTGTCTCTGAGCTGTCCAAGATGCGGAGAAGGCTGTTCAGCATGTTCTTCGCACCTCACAAAGATCCAGAAATGAGGCAAGTCTTCATCCACTTTCTTGGGGAATCCTGACTCATAAGCTGCTCTCATAAAACACTTGGACATGTGGCACTGCACAAAATGCCACCTTTCAGTATCTAAAGGAGGGCTATAGGAAAGAAGGGGACAGACTCTTTAGTAGGGTCCAGTGAGACAGGACAAGGGAAGACAATTTCAAACAAAAAGAGGGGAGATTTACTTTGAATATAAGGAAGAAGTTTTTTACAGTAAAGGTGGTGAGGCACTGGCACAGGTTGACCAGATATTTGGTGCATGCCTCATCCTTGGAGACAGTCAAGTAAGCTGGACCAGACCATGAGCAACTTGATAAAGCCACAGATATTCATTGCAGTGGAGCTGGCCTAGAAGACCCTTAAGGGTCCCTTCCAACTCAAGTGATTCTATGGTTCTATGACTTTGACCTTCTGGCAGAATAAGAGGTCATATCCTTATTCAATGAAATGCTCTTCATTTTATCCATAGTCTGCTTAGTGTTGGATGGCAAAATGGTACAAGGATCAGATCTGAGACACAGAGTTATCACTGAACTGTCAGGGACTCTTTATTTTTCTTTAGAACTTTATTCAGAGAATATATACATTAACATCAACAGTTTAGATGGAGGCAATAAAAAGCAGAGGTATTGCAGTACTGCAGTATTCCACTGCTTGTAATTTATGTTGTGACATTTGTCTTTGATCTGTGTTTGCTGTTGGTGAAGATGGGTAAAACTCAGTGACTCTTTTCTTACCCACCACATTTGTTTTGCCATTGGCAGTATTTATTGGCACAAGCCCTCAAATCACTCTACAACTAATAGTCTTTTGTAGGATGACATGCTGTGCTTCCACATTCATTCTTGTTTCCACAGCAGCTTGTATGTAACACATAGGTCTTTTTATTACTCCTGTCGGATACTGCTTACCCCTCACTTTGCCCAGCAACGTTATACCTTCTCACTCAGGAAAAAGACAGTGTTTTCTTGGAATGCAGATGCATATGGTCTGGTGGAGGCTGTTTGACACATGTGCAGGATTTCAGTGGGAGTTTGGTGTGCATCCAGAATTTGCAGAGCTTGAAGTGAGGAAGATGCAACAAAATCAGTGTTATCACTTGTTTGGGATGTGGATGTCTGTACTTAGGCATATGCAAAATTTTGGATTTTAATTAGAGAAGTTATGCCAGACCAGTGTGATAATTCCCGTTTAATATGCTGACTAAACAAATAGAACGCTTGACTGAACAAGAGATAGAAATCAGCTGAAGTCAGCCTGAAACAAAACCACTTTCTGCAGTGCAAACCACACCCTGATTTATTTGTCTTCTCCCCCAAATGAAACATTTTGAATATTGACACCTCACCTTCTCATCATTTCTAGACTATTTAACCCCCCTTTTCATTTTGCTGTTTGTAATTTAGTTCCCATTTTCCACTAGCTGCATTTTTGAAGGAGAAGTAAAAGCATTAAAATTTGAAAAAAGTGAACAAACAGTGACCTTTTCCAAATGGAACACATTTTCTCTTTTAGAAAGGCTGGAAAACAAGTGATGTTTTAAAAATCTTCCTAAGCTTTTTTTTTTTTTTTTAACCCCAGATAAACTTTGATGAATTTACTCATGATTTGTGAACAGTTTTTGTTCATGTGCTACTTCCCTTTTTTCTTGTGAAGTAACAATTGTTTTGAAGGTTTCATCCAGCTCTAGTCCAGCAACTGTCTTGTGCATGCAAAACTGAAAACCACTTAAGTGTTATCTGTGGTTTTTTGTTCCCTTGATTCCCATCCCAGCTCAATGATTTGTGCTCCTTCAGCAGAGCACTTCAGAAGATGCTCAGAGAGCCCGTTGATCTTCAGGGAAACCCCCTAGATTTCCTTGTGTATTATTCATGGGGTTTTCCCCATCTGTGGCAGAAAAAATCACCACATTTTAAAAGTTTAAACAAAAGAGTGGTCATAAATAGAATTTTTTAAGACATGGAAGTGGGAAGAATACAAGCAGAAAGTAATATTTTCCATATTTTTCAGAATGTTTTCTTAGAATAGCACTCATACCACAGCTTAAGACATTAATAGTTATCAAGCCCCAGGGAGTACTGGAGAAAAAATAATGGAAATTTGTTGCTCTGTAACCATAATTTTTATACCAAGACTGGGAGTAAAGAAAGAATAAATTAATGGAGCTGAAAAATAGAAAATAAAAAAAAAGGAAAAAAAGAAAGAAAGAAGGAGAGAAAGAAAGGGAGAGGAGAGGAGAGGAGAGGAGAGGAGAGGAGAGG
>NC_034438.1:72280835-72367319 GCF_002078875.1 Numida meleagris
GAAAGAAAGAAAGAAAGAAAGAAGGAAAAAGGAAAGAAAGAAAGAAGGAAAGAAAGAAAGAAAGAAAGAAAGAAAGAAGGAAAAAGGAAAGAAAGAAAGAAGGAAAGAAGGAAAGAAGGAAAGAAAGAAAGAAAAAAGAACTAGAGATAGCATGCTGCTGTAGATCTATGTGTGTAATCAACCCATTCAAGGATAGTATTCCAACACAAAGATCTTTCAGCTCAAGCTGAGGGCACTGGGCTGCAGTGGGAATCTGTATGTGCTGTTCCAATAATGTGAAGGAGGAGAACAAGCCAGTTCTGCAGAGCTCTTTGCTCTGAGTGTCAGGACAGGAGGGTCCCTCAGCTACATGGAGCAAATGGCCCCAAGTCCTAGAGCTGACTCATCCATTAGAAATAATGGTATGTTTACGTACACATAAATTTCCTGAAAATGTAGCAGAAAAGAATGCCATACTCAGAGAAGACATTTTCACTTATTATTTGTTTTTACTAGTTTGCTTTCCAACAGTAACAATATCAGCAATGGTGTATTTTGATTATTGCCAAAAGAGAGCATATCATCTTAGAAATATTAGAGTAGAAAGAGAAAGAAACATGAAATTATTCAGAAGGTATTCTGCGTATCATTAATTAGCCTGTGATGTCTCTGGATTTCAAATTGTGTGCTTTGTATTTGAGACAGGTGTTAGTTACAGTGGAAATAAATAGATATTTAAACCTGTAAGTAAATAAATTTATCTGTGCTTTAAAAATCCCTGTGGGGTGGGAACACTTTCAGGAAAAATGGATGTGTATCACTTGTTTGCACTTAAAAGAGCAGGGGAATCATGAAGAAAGAAGTCTGCTTACTACTGAAGCTTGATATGAATGGAAGTGACCACAGTTCAAAAGGTAAGTATGTATGTAAATTGTTTTTTCTCTCTTCTATCTTCAAATTCACCTTCTTTTTTTCAGTGGCTCTTGTCATGCATTCATATCATGTCAAAAAAGAAGTTCTCCAGCATGAAAGCACAATTGGTCATTATCATTGTCTTTCAGTTTTTCAGCAATATAAGGACATCTGTTTTCTATCTGCAAGTGGCTCAAAATCTCACAGAAGCATTACATTTTCCAATAAAATGAGAGTGCCTGAGTTAAATCTTCAGTAACCATTATATGTTAAACATTAAATATTAAATTTTCTTAATCCCTCTGTTCTCAGATTTTGCCTTTACCTCTACCTCTTTGGCAATCAAACAAAAACAATCAAAACAATGAAAGAGGTTCGTTATCTTCAGTTGAAAAGCACATGCACATCTGTAATCATACACAAATTTTTAGAAGGCGGGGGGGTTGAAAATGAGAGAAAATTTCATATTTGACTCAAAAGGGAAATCTGTTTTCATAAGCTCTGGAATTTGCTGCAGTCCACTTGAAATATGTTGAGTAAAAAGCTGGAGAGGAAATGCTCTTTTATATACAAGAATGAAACTAGCAAACATAAAACGATTACTCGCTGACACATTTTGAGAACAATAGGCTTTTGCAATTAGCCTTTAGTGGGTCTGATTTGGATGGAATTAATCACAGGATGAACTTTTCAGCCTTACATTTCAGTTCTGAGTTCTGTATCATGAAATAAGTAAACTAAAGGTAAAAGTTCTGTGCTAAGATATTTGTGAAATTACGCAGGAACTAGTTTTATATGTTTAGATGACGTGACAGCTTAAACGAATGCTCATTCATTTTCTAATTTAGCTGCAACAAAATACTTGCCCTTACAGTTGTGTGTGACATTCCTATTTGGCTCAGTGCTGTCTTCTGCAGTGTGCACAGAGCAGTCTCCAGGCTCTGCCAGGGCACTTTTGAATCCCTCACGTTGATTACTGCAGACACAGAGCAAACTGGACTGACCTCTGGCTGTTACTTGTTGGCAGAGGCTTGCACCATGCCTGCATCTTGTTTTAATGCTATTAGTATCAATAGTCAGAGTGTTTCAGACCCCTTTGAAACAGAACAGTCTTGGTGAAAGATGTAATAATGCATAATGCTGCCTTGCTTTTAATTTTAGACCCCTTTTTTATTCCCTGGTGGTGAATGTCTTGCTTTGCAGGCTAGATTGGGAGCGATGGTCTGATGTGTATCTGCCAGAAAATGAAATAAAAGAGCAGATGTGAAATACACTGCTTACGTAAAACTTTGCTTCAAAACCCGTGTGTGTTCAGATACTATTCTAATACATAGTCCTAACAAACTATGAAAGCAAACTTTCTTCTAGCTTCTTTTCTTCTAAGCATTACAGATAAAACAGAGAGAAAATTCATATCCTTGAACCAAAGGCTTCATCGAGACCAGTTTGGAGTGTAAAGGTTACCAAAGTAGAGATATCCCAAACCTGACAGCTGCACAATTTCTAAAATTGTCACAGCATTGGATTTTGTTTTCTGGAAAGATGGGCTCCATGATGAGCTATTTATTGTCATCTAGGCTGTTCATTGATAGAGGTAGAAGTAGTAACAGAGCCGATTACTATTCCTCCTCGGTTTTTAGCTGCCACTTTCAGCACTGGGTTCATCAATGATCACGTGGCAGTTGGTTCAGCAGGAGGACAATACTCACCGAGCTGGGTCACACCACGCATTTGCCAAATGCCAACACTAGATGGTGCCCCTGAACTTCCTGTAAAATCTGAAACAGCTGGCACTTGGTCCTTTTAAGCTCATTAAACTGGCCCATTGATCCAACCTATCCAAATCCCTATGCAGGGCCTTTCTACCCTCAGGCAGATTGACACTGCCTCCCATCTTGGTGTCATCTGCAAACTTACTGAGGGTGCACTTAAACCACTTGTCCAGGTTATCAATAAAGATATCGAACAGGACAGGCCCCCGTACTGACCCCTGTGGAGCACCACTCATGACCAGTGACCAGCTGGATGTTTCTCCATTCACCACCACTCCCTGGGCCCGGCCATCCAGCCAGTTCTTTACCCAGCAACGAGTGCATCTGTCCAAGCCACGGGCTGGCGGCTTCTCCAGGAACACTGGACCACAGCTTGATGTATGTGGTCACGTCACAGGTAGAGATGCAGACAGAGAGATTTATTTTCTTCTTCTGGTACCACCAGAGCCCTAAATTAGAGGACTGTGACTGTGGTAATGATAAACTCCCAACCAACACTGAATTTGTACGGGATTTTACGCTCCAGCTGGATGCATGTAAGTCTAAGGTGCCTGATGGCCTCCCAAGGTACTCAGAGAGCTGACTGATGTCATTGTGACAATTCTCTCAACTACTTTTCAACGGTCTTGGGAATCTAGAGAGGTCCTAGTCAACTGGAAGCTAGAAAACGTCGTCCCAGTTTTCAAGAAGAGCAAGACAGAAGATCCTGATAGTTAAAGGCCTGTCAGTCTCAATTCAGAGCCTGGCAGAATCATGGAGAAGATTATCTTGTGAGTTTTTGAAGAATGTGAGCTGTTGGAGTGGGTCCAGAGGAGGGCCATGAAGATGATCAGAGGGCTGGAGCACCTCCCCTATGGGAACAAGCTGAGTTGATTTGGGGATCTTCAGCCTGGAGAAGAGAAGGCTCCAGGGGGACCTTATAGCAGCCTTCTAGTACCTGAAGGGGGTCTAGAGGAGAGCTGAGGAGGGACTTTTTATAAGGGCAGGTAGCAACAGGATTAGGGGAAAGGGCTTTAAACTGGAAGAGGGTAGATTCATATTAGATATTAAGAAGAAATTCTTTACTGTGAGGGTGGTGAGAGACTGGAACAGGTTGCCCAGCAAGGCTGTGAATGCCTCCTTCATGGAACTTTCAAGGCCAGGTGGATGGGCCTGTGAGCAACGTAGTCTAGAGGGAGGTGTCCCTGCCTATAGCAGGGGAGCTGGAACTAGATGACCTTAAAGGTCCTTTCCAACCCAAACCATTCTATGATTCTTCAATTTCCTCCATGTAAAATGTTTGCATGAGGAAGTGCCAAGTAACACAGGCACACTTTTGCATCAGTTTCCCAGAGATGATTACTCAATGTCCCCAACCTCCCTTCAAGTCTGCCTACATGCTGTGCCAAGCACAGCCAGTGCTGCAGGTCTGACCATCAACCATGTTTAAGTGCAAGGGGTGAGCACATTTCCAAAGCATGACTGAGAGGACACATGGATACCTCACTGTGAGCATGGTCTCTGCATCCTTGGAACCACTGCTGGTTGGGAAGAAACATCAAGGATGTAGCGTAGCAGCTTAGAGAGCAAGGCATTGGCCCTGGCCCCATGGGACCCCACCCCTGTAGTGCAAGGCATCAGAAAAGCCTTCAGGTCCTAAAACCACCATTCTGCAAGCAGAATTTTCTTTTTAAGAACTTTCAGATAATGTTTAAATAGCATGGTAACTTTCTACCATGTCAACAAGTGTAAGCCAATGTTAATCATTTCATCACACAGTTAATCCCAAGCAGCTGCCATCTGTGTAGCTCCCAGCCCATGCAGAGAGCTCACTGCCGGCAAATTTTGGCTCAACTCTAACGCCCCTTAGAGACCAAAAGAAACAGTAATGTTCACTGAATCTACACTCAGTTATTCAAAATGTGCTCCGTACATAGAGAAGATGGTTTTGGCCACTGTTAGAAAAAATAATTTAATAATAATAAAAAATAAAAATTTAATAATAAGTAAGGGGTGTTCCACCAGCTGTGCTGGAAACAGCCACTTTCAGCTTGCTCTGATATGCATGGTACGTTAGAAAGAGAAGCAGAGGGAAAAAAAATAAATGGGAGCCACTGGTGCCATGGTGAAATCTTGCAGAGACAAGAAAACACACTAGCAAGGCAAAGGGTGCAGCCTGCAGCGTGGGAGCTGCGAGGTTGGCCAGAGATGAGTGCAGGTTCAGGGCAAGACAACAGGAAGCACTACAAGGATGCGGGCAGGGGTTGGGGTTGGGCTCATTCTTCTGATCATGTGAGTGATGAATCATTCCGTATTTCCCAATGATGGCACCTGGCAGAGATGTGCCCATGGCTTTGAACACCAGCCTGCTGAAAGCAAGTAACTTAGACACGTGTGACAGGAGACAGCGCTTCCAATTAACAGTAACTACCTGCTTTTTGTTGCCATTGATGGTTTGGCTGTGTATTTACAGGCTTGCTAACAAACCAGTGAGTTAGCATCAAGAATGAGGACATCCCCTGCCAGCACCAGACACCCCCCCGCCAGCTCTGCCAGTGTCAGCACTGACCTTGCTCCACGCTTGAGAATGGAATTTGAAAGGGAAGCATCCTGTTTTTAACTTGTCTGTACAGCAGCCAGAAGAGCATTCATTTTTCAAGATTTGAAAGCCAAAGTGCTGATAGAAACCGAACTGAGCAGTGGTGAAGCTGCACAGGGATGAGGGTGGCCCATCCACATTTGTGTGCAGGCACCTGCAGGTCAGGATGCCAAGGCTGGAAATGTGCTTGACCTTTTCCTTTCAGTGTCTCTCATTCCCTGGAACTTGGAAAACCCAGATAAAAGACAATGCAGGGTGTGTGTTGCTGTCAAGGAACAGCAAGATCTTCTCAAATTGGAGTTTCCATGATTATTTCTCAAAGTGATTGCCCCATCTTCCTGGGAACTTGAAGGTAACAACCCCACAGACATCCCCTGCCCTCACCTTCAGGCAGAGCTGGGTCCAGCCTGCCCTGTGCGACATTCCTCATCCTTTGCAGTTCTGAGCATTGCTCACTTTTCCTCCAGACAGGAAGCAGGGGCTTGGAGCATTGTTTGGCGCTGCTCAAAACTTGACACACAAATCTTTCCTTGGCACGAAGGCTGCCACATGCGGAGCCTTGGGATGGGCTCTGTGGGTGAAGGCCTTCTCCTCCCACTCCCACTGAGCACCCCAAGCCCCCTCAAGGCAGGTCCTGATGGGTGGAGGTGCTCCAGCTGCATGGTGAGTACTCATTTACCTGTTGTAGGTGTCATCATCTTTGCTGCCCCAGCCCCAGTAAGTGTTTGGGAACCCACTGATCTTTGTGAACTGCTCTTTGCTCAAGGCAGACACACCTCCAAAATACTGATTGTAGGGTAATCTGGAATTAAGGAGAACAAGCCATTAGGGGTTGTGGTGCCTTTTGCCCCTGCTTATGGTCCAGTTACCAACCCACCGCTGGGACCTACCATAGGTCTTGGCTCTGCTTCAGCAAGCAAAACAAGCCTCTGGGGCCTTTCTGCTCTAAACTTCACCCAGCTGCAGGGAGAAACTGCAGCTGACCGAGGGCTGCTGACAGTCCTGTTTTGGGCAGGGCTTGAGTCTGGGCAGAGATAGGCAGTGGCCTGGCCACCAGTGCTGGCCACGTGGGGTCAAACATAGTTTTCACTTTATGGCTGAGTTTTTACACTCCTACATAGGGATCTGGCACAGACAAAAAGACAGACAAGAGAAGCCACAGCTGCATTGGCAGCAGCCTGCGGAATGCATGTGCAGGCAGGCACTCAGACTGGTGCTGCTCCCAGACACCAAGGCAGGTCCCTCTGTGGCCTGAAATGGAACAGACAAAAATATTTCATATTGCTCTCAAAATAACACCTGTCAGACTTTTCTAGCGTCATGCATGGTCCTCACCGTGTGAGAATGCCTCTCTTTCCATGCTGTGCAGAAACAAGAGCCACCTGACACCCTGAAGCACAAGAAGGGATGTGGGCTCCTACAGGACCCCAGTCTCCCTGTCCCTCCCAGCCCTGCATCTGGCTGCACAGCCACTGTGCATGGCAGCAGATGGCTCTGCTCCACTCTGCTCTTCAATCCCTGCTCCAAGCCACCCACTCCCCGCAGGGACAAGTGTGCCACGGCAGAATTTTCCAGAGATGTTTTCCCAGGCTTTCGCTGGTGGGTGGGGATGTGCAGTGCTGCACCTGGCTGGCAACACTCACGGCAGTGTTAGGAAGGGAACGCTCCTCCGAAAGGCATCTCACCGAAATCCAAATTCATCCATGTAGACAGAGAGTTGCTTTGGTTGGTTGTCGCGCTTGTAGGTGTTCCTGTCATCCATGGGAATCAGGTCTACGTCACTAAACACAAAGCAGTCACAGTCATATTTCTTCAAAGCCTCCATGAATCCTACAATCAGCATTTTAGCATAGTTAAATTCTACATCTCCATCCTGGTTTAAAATGAACAAACACTGAATTAAACAGCAGAAAGCAGCAGTCACTCATCTGTTGCTGGATGCCAGTAGCACCATGCAGTGTTTGTGTACCTTTGGCACCACCGGGAAGAGGCATCAAGCTGGTCCCAGCAGCAGGGCTGCCATGTGGCTGGCCCTGTCTCTGTGGGAGCTCCTGGCTAAATGGATTGGTGCTGAGCCCCTTGCACCCCACGCACACACATTTTGGGGTTCAGTTTTGTGAGAAAGCTCATGGAGCGCAGGGCTGGAGATGCAGCCTCCCAAAAACAGAAGTGAAACTTTGAACAACTCCTCTGGAAGGAGGGAGCTTGCTCTGGCTGCTATGGAGAGAAGCCATGGCCGTGCCTGACCCAGATGGGCGGGCACGAGACCTGGGGCCCTGCTGCTGGCTGTGGCTGTGGCTGCAGAGAGCCCAGTGAGCGCCAGGCCTGACCCCTTGAGGTGCTCCCCAGCGGTGGGTGTCTATGGAGATGTAGGCTGGCCTCCAGATGCTTCACAGCCCCCATGGTGGCATGACTGTGGCCAGCAGGTCACTGGGTGCTCTCAGGTCTAGCAGTGGGGCTGTACCCATGCACCTGGGGATGCTGGTGGCCTGGGATGATTGGTCACCCAGCACGGACCCTGGCACTGAACCCCAGCCCTCCGCAGGGAGCAGCACAGGGCAATGCTGAAGGAGACTGGAGCCTTTTGCCAAAACCCAAACGGCCAACCCCTCCTTGCTCTACCACATCCAACCTCTCCCTCTCCACAGCTTCAAGCAATGTCAAACAAAGGAATGCCCAACATGCCTAGCTTCAGCAGCATGTGCATGCATGTGAGTGTGCAAATCGCCTCCCCGCCCTGCTACACACATCTGGCATGGAATGCAAGTCAAAGACAGATAAAATCCATGAGAGAAGCCTCAAGCATCACATATACCTCTCTGCTGAATGGCTCTGCTTAGTTAATAAATAATCTGTTTGGAAATGGATTAATCCAAACTGATTAGTGGCTCTGCATCTTGAGAGCCAAATAATTTAACTATGAAACAGTCACAACTAATTTCCAAACAAAAGATTTAACATGAGAGTGTCAAACCGAGGTTTTCAGAAGCTTTCAGCACCTGCCTGGGGCCTAAATGACTTCACAGAGAGAAGTGAGCTTTAGCGGAGGAGGACCTGAGCCAGTTCTGAAACAGAAGGTTCATGCCTTTACTAAGGTGGTGGGAAACTGATCACCAAGAGCCGTGAAAACTTGAGCACAGAAGGCAAAGGAAAGCTGAACAAAGGGGATGGGGAGAGAGAGCAGCTAAAACTGTGGGAACAGATGGCTTTGGTCTGTGGGCAAAGGGGCTCGCGGGGGCTGGCACAGCTGGTGTAACCAGGAGAGCTGACCCACAGGGAACGTGTTGGGCCATGCCAGAAGCCAGGTCTCAGAAGCAATGCTCAGGGGCTCTCCTGCACCAGGAGCTGTGCTTGCTCATTTCACCCCCTTTGACTGCTCTTCTTGTCACAAACACTCAAGGCAAAGAGTATGTTTCACATTTGCTTCGTGATCAGCAGAGGCTCAGCCTTGTTTAACCTATGCCTTCAGGTGGCCTCTAGCTCACCCAGGGGACATGCAGAGATTAATAATTCTACCACAAGCCACGTTTTCAAACTTTTCTCAGAAGCCCCTAAGAGGTTTTGATTCTCACGGAAAGCTATTTTGTAACCTAAGACAATTCAGAAATATCAGTATCACTACAGTAGGCAGGATTCAGATCTCTCCAAACTCAGACAGGTTTTGCAGGCTTCCAACTCTGACTGACTCCCAGATTTGTGAAAGAAAAAAAAATAAATGCAGACAGGAGACCTTTCTAGGCAGCTGCCCCATGCAGGTGGTGTAGGACATGGCACAGCTGGTGATGGGAGAGCAGGTGAAGCAGAATGGAAGCAACCTCTAGCCCTTGGTGTCTCTGTGTACCATGGGGGTACCCTGCTCTCTCCCACATGGGAACGCATTGATTTGGACTCACTTTGTCCAAGAAGCATTGCCCTGAAGAGCCACGCAACAGGTGGAGGACTGCTGCTCCAGCACTGCAGACAGGCTCCTGGCACAGCCTCTGCACTTACTTTGTGGGCTTTCAACAACAAAAAAAAGAGGCAGTGCAAGCATGCTTTTGCTAACTATTTTTTTTTCCTGAACAAATTTATCTCTGTGTTCTCTCATCCCAGAGCTCGACCCATGTCAGAAGCCAGCACTGGTGCACAGCACTGGTTTCAGGCTCCTGGCTTTGCTCCCTGTGTCTCTCCTCGTTCAAACCAGCCTGTCCTCAGTCACCAGTCCACGAGCTGCCTCAGCCTCATGGACTGGCACTGAGTGCTCCTCACACCTTGGGAGTATCAGCCCTGGGAAAACAGCATCCAGGCTTTGTTACTTCCATTGCTCGCCTTTACTGGACCTGGTTTGCGCAGCTGAACGCACCTGCTTTGCTTTACTGTCATTCACATCAGCTAGGGTGTATGGAACTAGAACTTGTGCTAATGGGCTTGGCAAACCCAGTGTTCATCTCACATTGGTCTGGCTTCAGCCAAGCCCTACTCTGACACATTCAGGCACTCAGGACCAGAGTGGCAGAGACACAGTGGACTCAGGACAGAAACACAATGCGCTGAAAGGAAGAAGTTTGACATTAGCAGTGCTGCAGTAGCAGGGCTCAGCACTCCTCTTTCTTTTTATGAGATGCAGAAGAGCACGTAGGCAACGTGTAAGAATCGGATCACAAGGTAATTTTTCTTGCTTCAGTGACTGCTCTGCTGTAGACAGGATTAACAAGTAAAGGTTGTATTTCCCCACTTGAAGGAAGAAAAACCACAAACCAACACAAAGGAAGGCAGATGCAAACAACTGTCAAGACAGCAGAGAAATAAGATCGCTTTCCTACTGCACTTCTGGCAGAATTAACCCATTTTCTGCAAATCTCTCCATCCCATATTCCCACACACCCACAGTAGACACATCCGGTGCTTTTACTACCATGTCTGTGCTGCCTCTCCCAGACAAGACTTTTTAGAGGCATGCAGAAGGACTGTGTTTAGTTTGCAAATCCAGCAGCCTTAATAGCTAACCTACATCTGACAACAGATGCGTCCAGAACTCACACCCCCAGCGTGCAGGAAGTTGCTCCCACTCCAGCTTTGTTCTAGGGATGCAACTGAACAAAACATTTGTTTCAACGGCCTCTGCGAGGATTTGCTTCAGAACACACCGACAGCCCCACCGGCACAGCACCAGGGGCCGGGGCCGGAGCAGACGAAAGTCAGGGCAGCACACAGCAGCAGCTGGGAGTGGGCTGGGGTAGTGCCAGCCCCATGGCACCGGCACAGCGCTGCGGGATCTGGCCCCTTGCTCTCCTCAGCCTCTGGTGCCCGTGCTAGGCTCAAACAAGGCAGAAGTACCAACTGGGGAGAGAAACCGCTGGGAGCTGCCTGTCCCAACGCGACTCTGCCGGGATCAACAGACCACACTGCCCTGTCACACTGCAGCCCACACAACTGCCTCTGCACGTCCTCAGCTTTACCACTACTCAATTATTATTTAACAGTCGCTGTGGTATAAACCAGGACTGAGGTGGCTTGGAGTGAAATGCACCCTTTTTTCTCTGTAAGCCAAGTCCAAATCCCCCAAGTAACAAGGGGGGAAAAAATGAAAACAAAACCCCACTGCTTCTTCCTTTTCTTTTCTTCTCCCTCAAAGACAACCACTTACCTGCTGCATGCAGGCACCTTTGCTTTGTCCATCCTGCCACTGTGTGCTGAACAAAAGAACGTGAGCAAAAGCTACTCAAAGAAGTGAGTGAAATCCTCGCCGCTATACCACTCCCAGGATTAGGTGTTAATGCTGCCTGATCACCTTAAAAATCTATGCATGCAGTTGCTACAGCTGCTGGGAAAAAAGGAACACTTTGATCAGGTTGTGCTATTAGGAATTCCTTTTGTCCTGACCAATCTGCTTCTTTAACCAGTACTCTTTAGAGTAAGCCTTGCCAAAACTGGAGAGAAGGGACAGATTTTCCATCACACCCATCGAAGAACGATCACTCATACTCCATTTGTCGTGCTTCAGCTTTTTTTTTTTTTTAAAGCATCTCTATCCCTGCCCATCAACCCACTGATGGTCAGGATAGATCAGCCACTCCTCTGTTCCAGGGGGCACTGCCACAAGCATTAAAAGCCTCATGTCCTCAGCATCTGACCTGGCTGATGATATACACTCCATAATCTAGCTCCGGCCTTTGAAGAATTGGGTGCAGGTAACAGAGCCACTACTTCAGATGCTCCTCTCAGATTCAGAATGGGATGAAGATTTCTACTTTCTGCAGTGCCTTACAGTCCTTTGGAGCAAAATGACTTCCTTCCTTGACCTCAGGGTTTGTGCTCACCACGTCCTCCAGGTTCACAGGCTGGGAGAACCCATGCACAGCAGTCCAGCTGGAAGGAAGGCACAGCACTAAGCCAGTTAGCACATTACGATGGCCACAAATCATTTATTTCTCTGAGCACACATTCTTTGTCTATCCCTTCTCATGCAGGTAGATAAAGGCCCTTGCACTGCACCACCCATCCACCCACCAGCTTGCCAGGGAACATGGATGTGAAGCATCACCACCAAGCGTGACAGACTACAGCTGCTCCGGCACTGCCCTGTCAATCAGGCCACTCATAAGCCCAGCCTGCTGCCCCTGCTCACCTGGCACAGCCCAGAGCTCCACTTGCTCTGCAGCAGGAGGCCATGCAGCTGGGCTGGCTGGTCCCAGTGCTGGTGGCTGCTCCCAAGTTCCCTTTTCCTAGCACTATGAAATGTGCCCTACTGATGGCAGAAAACACTTGTTTCTGCCTAGGAATTTGACTTCTGGAAGAAGCAGCTACTTTTCTTCCATGCCCAAGATCTCCCACCAAGTAAATAGCTGGAAAGTGCTTTCATTTCTAAACATGACTGAAGATGAGGCTCCTGCTTTACCACATTGGCCCACAACCTCAGAGGTGGATGTGGGTAGCATGTCAGTAGAGGCTGAACCTTCCCACCACTATTCTGTACTATGTTGTTGCTGTGTGACAGATGGCAGCAGAGGGGCAGTCTGACAGCATGGTGCCTGACATGGAAGTGCATATGAAAGAAAAGTGTCTAACTGAATTCCTCCATGCAGAAAAAGATGGCACCTACTGACATTCACCGATGCTTGGCTGAACATTTATGGAGACCAACCAGAGGATGCTGGCACAGTGAGGCAGTGGGTGGTGTGTTTCAGCAGTGACACCATCACAGCAGCTGTGAAACATCAGGCTGTCTCCACTGGTGCAGGTTTTTACAAGTGCTGCATGCAGGATCATGTTCATTGCTGGCAAAAATGCACTAATGATGGTGACTATGTTGAAAAACAGAGTTTGGTAGCTGAGAGGTTGTTCAATGTTATTGTGCTCTTTGTATCTGCTGTAGCTTCCATGGAAATGTATAGGAGACATTACTTTCAGAGCAACCTATGTAATTCCTTTTACCTTTCAAGCTTCTCAGAAGCAGCTCTCAGCTGGAGCATAAATCCAAAATGCTTTTATTACCTTACTTTACATAACTTCATAGACGTTAAAAACTTTTAATCCAAATTTGAATTACAGCATTACTTTCCTAGCCTTGATCTACATGTTCAAGCTACAAATGAAGGGAAGTGACCCATAAAAGCATATTAAATTCAGCAGGTTCTTGCAGAGATTGGACTTCATTCAGCTCACGTGTTTGTCCAGGAGCCAGACAGCAGGGACTGTTGGGTTCTCTCTTTGAGCATCACCAGGGAGAAACCTCCAGGCCTCTGGCAGCAGTGTCTGGCTCTGGCTGCTCAGAAAGCCCGAGCAGGTTGTTCACACATACCCTGTATGACTCATCACATGTTTTCCAGTGAGACAGGGAAGAAAAAGAAAAGGAAACCCAAGAAGGAGGTACATCTCCACAAACAGAGGTTTGTGCTGGGGGATTGGTGCAGATGGAGCCGTCTGCTCACATTGGAGCACTGATCCATGGCTTTGGGAAGGTGGGGTTGCCAAGAAGGTCCCTCTTGGGTCCCACCCATTATGCCCATACCTAAAGCAGCTCTGTGCACAAAGAGAAGGCTGCCATGAATTCTGAGTGGGTGAGAAATGCCCGCAGATATGACACCTCTCTCATTCCATGCTGATCACAGAGACATGAGCAGTAATAAATGCAATACCACAGAGCAATCAGGCTCCTCACCAGTGGGCTGGCTGAAGAACTTGGAATCACATGAGTGAGTGCCAGCCCACACCTGAGAGCACCCTGGTATTGGGGCTGCTGGAAACCAATGAATCTGGCGCTGTGAGGTGCCCTCTGGCACTCTGAGCATCCACAGCTACTGCCCATGGCTTTACCTGCGCCTATGCACATGTTGCATGAAAGTGATACAGTGACAGTATAAAGTGATGGAGTCATATGTAATCACTAAGGTTGGAGAAAACCTCTAAGACCATCAAGTCCAATCATTCACCCATCAGCACCATGCCCACTAGTCATAGAATCACAGAATCATAGAATGGCTTGGGTTGAAAAGGACCTCAAAGATCCTCGAGTCTCAACCCCCCTGCCAAGTGCAGGGTCGCCAACCACTAGACCAGGCTGCCCAGAGCCACGTCCAGTCTGGCCTTGAATGCCTCCAGAGACGGGGCATCCACAACCTCCCTGGGCAACCTGTTCCAGTGCGTCACCACCCTCTGTGTGAAAAACTTCCTCCGAATATCTAACCAAAATCTCCCCTGTCTCAGCTTAAAACCATTCCCCCTTGTCCTATCGCTATCCACCCTCACAAACAATCATTCCCCCTCCTGTTTATACGCTCCCTTCAAGTATTGGAAGGCCACAATGAGGTCTCCCTGGAGCCTTCTCTTCTCCAAACTAAACAAGCCCAGTTCCCTCAACCTTTCCTCATAGGAGAGGTGCTCCAGCCGTCTGATCATCTTGGTTGCTCTTCTCTGAACTCATTCCAAGAGCTCCACGTCCTTCTTGTGCTGGGGGCCCCAGGCCTGGACGCAGTACTCCAGATGGGGCCTCACAAGAGCCGAGTAGAGGGGGACCACCACCTCCCTCTCCCTGCTGACCACTCCTCTTTTAATGCAGCCCAGAACATAGTTGGCCTTCCGGGCTCCCAGCGCACACTGCTGGCTCATGTCCAGCTTCTCGTCCACCAGGACCCCCAAGTCCCTCTCCGCAGGGCTGCTTTCAAGTACTTCTTCCCCCAGGTTGTATAAATACCTGGGATTGCCCTGGCCCAAGTGCAGCACCCCGCACTTGGCCTTGTTGAACCTCATTAGGTTCTTGTGGGCCCACTTGTCCAGCCTGTCCAGGTCCCTCTGGATGGCTTCCCTTCCTTCCAATGTATCTACTGCACCGCTCAGCTTGGTGTCATCTGCAATCTTGCTGAGGGTACACTCGATTCCATCGTCTATGCCATTGATAAAGACATTGACATAGTCATGTCCCTCAGTGCCACATCTCCATGATTCTGAAACATCTCCAAGAACAGTGACTCCATGTTTTCAGCTGACTGTCCAGGTACTGATTGGATAATGCTCTGAGTCCTGGGGACATGGAACTCTCCCAGCTCCTGGCACTTCAGAGTGCCTGGGAGGTTCAGGGCAAGTGGACACTGGTCAGAGCAAAGCTTTACTCCAAAGGGGCTGCACATCCCCATGTGTGGCCTGACTGCATGGCCACTCGCAGCGTAAAGCGATGGGAGGGGAAAAGTGAAAAACACAAATCAAAAACAGCAGGAAAAAACAACACAGTCCCTCTTGGTGACCTCAAAACTACCTTCCCAAAACAACAACCCTGTTATTTCCTATTCAGTTGCATTGATCCAGCTGACCAATGAGTATGGAGTGAAACGATGAATTTCTGCATTGGTTTCACTAAAAGAAAACCACGGGGAACTTCTCAAAAATCTCGAAGTGCTCCACAGCAGGAGGTCACGCAGCTAGCCTGGCTGGTCCCAGTGCTGGTGGCCTCTCCACAGTTCCCTTCTCCTGGCCGTGGTGTTCCGAAACGTGCCCTGCTGATGGCAGAAAACGCCCGTTTCTGCCTAGGACTCTGACCTCTGGAAGAAACAGAAGTAACAGAGATGCTTGTAATTTCTCAGCGGGGTGGAGGTACTGCCCGCCCTCCCGGAGCGCGGGGCCGGCGGGTCCCTGCGAGGAGCCCAGAGTGCGCGGGGCAGCGCCTGCCCCGGGAGCCGCTGCCGGAGCCGCGGGAGCCGAAAGTCCCTTCTGCTCCTCCCCTCGCCCCGTGACGGAGGCCGCGGGCCAGAACAGTTACGGGCGGTCGACGCAGAGCCACAGGCGGCGGGACGCTCCTCCGCAGGCGGTAGCAGCCCGACTCCGGCCCCGCTCGCAGAGGCACACGTACCGGGATGCGACGTACCGGGATGCCACGGTACCGGGATGCCACTTACAGGGATGCTGCACCGTGGGTCCCAACGTGCGGGAAGCGCCGCTCGGACGCGCCACGGCCGGACTCACGACCCCGCCCCATGCGCAGCCCCTTCGGTCCCTCCATGACACCGGGGCACTTCGGGCATAGCTCCCAGGAAACGACCCGACCGCTGCTCCCGCCGGAGCCCCGGGGAAAGCGGAGGATGCACAACGCAGCCGCAGCGCAGCAGTAACAGGGGGGAGTCGGGGGGTGGGAAGCGGTACCGCCCTCTCTCGCCCGGCACGCTCCCGAGAGGCTCGGGGGCTCTGCTATCGCGGCCCGCCGAGGCGCGGCAGCGGAGGGCGGGGGACGGCGCTCAGCGAGCAGTGGGGACGGGTCGGGGCAGAGTGCCGGCATCGACGGCGCTGAGACGGGGCGAGGCCGGGTGTCGGGCGGCGGTGGCTTCAGGAGCTGCCCGACAGCCGTTGTTCGAGCTGGCGAACACGCTGGGCGTGCTGGTCTGCGGGCCAGGCAGCAGCTCTCTTTGTGTTTCCTGTTTCCTTAGTTTCAGATGGGATGGAATTGTTTTCTTTAGAGCATGTGGTATGATGCTGTGTTTTGGTTGTAGGAGAAAAACACTATTGATAATACACTGATGTTTATAGTTGATGCTAAGCAGTGCTGTACAGAGCCAAGGCCATTCACAGCAAAGGGCCCAAGGAGCTGGGAGGGAACAGAATTTAACTGGCCAAAGGGGTAGTCTGTTCCATATGACATCACGTGGAAGGAGTTTTGAGGGGAGTGGGAGTTTGTCTGGCTCTCCAAGAGCGATCTTGAATCTGTACAAATCTACCTTTCTTGAGACAAAGGAGCTCTGTTTATCTGGCATGACAAAGAGCTCAGGCTTTGGTGTCTCCTTGCTCTTCCCAAGTGGCTTCCAGTCACTGCACTTGTGCCACAGGAAAGCTCTTGGAGAAACAGTTGAGGTGCAAGACCAGAGACTTTTTCCTCCTGTTTTCCCTCTTTACTTACACATTTCTCATTCTTTCTGATACCTTATGGGAGTCAGTCCAATAATTACTAATAATTTCACTGAACGTGATACTGTCAGCATCGAGATGATAAGGCAGCTGCCTATGACACTAATGCTGTCACTGTTGATGGTCTCAGCCAACATTCAACTAAATGCCAGCTCATAAATTGCCTTCTCAAATGAGCAAGGCTGGCTTTCAAAGCCTCCAGGCTCACGGTACCTCTCTTATGGACTGATGAGCGAAAGGCAACCCTGTCAACATGACTGAGCAGAGAAACCATTCTTCAGGACTTGTGGGTCAGTCCAGAGTTTTCATGCTTCACTGCTATCACCAAATACTGGATGCCAGCTGGTAAAATTTGTTTGTAACATATTTGACATGGGTACTTGTAGGGAAAGTTCCTGTGGTGCAATGGGAGACCTCAACTGTGATTCAAGGCAGAGCCGATTTGATTTCCCACAATGGTTTAAATATGTCATGACTTAAGTTTAGCAAGCAAAGGAAAAGAAGTTAGAGCATGGTGCTGGGTTCAAATGTCACAGACTTAGGCAGTGTCTAACCCATATTTCTTCATGTTTCTGTTGCAATAGCGTACCACTGAACACCTGCTGTGTTTTGTATGAGTGGTGTAACACCACTGCTGTTTTTTCAGTGGGATCACTGTCTTGCTCTTACTGAACATTACCTTGGTAGCAGGGAAAGGGTTAAAGATGAAAGAATACTGTGTTGCAGTCAGAAGTCATTTGCATTCTGCTTAGGTGGAGGTGTGCAGTCATGGAAGTATGATTAAATATGAGTATACACAGGTATGTAGCGGTACCTTCTGGTTCTAACGAACCAGGAATAAGGAAACAGCAATGCATGCTTTACAGAAAAAATGCATGCATGCATACATGCCCTTTTGCTCTCCTACACACCACACTTCAGCCCTCTCCAGCTGGTCATTGTCTCTACCCCAGCTCAGTCTGATAAAAGTCCTTGGAGCTCTCACTTTGCTGCATTACCAAATCAGCTTCCAGCTCCCTGGCTAAACTGCAGTGATGATGTTCTTTTCTGGTGGAGGTAAATTTTAGCCTTTTTTCTCTCTACAAATAAATCCTATGTAACTATACTGCTGTGCTGCACATGAGCACATCTGCAAGTCCACCATTCCTAATGACTTGTAAGTCTGATTTTAATTGAAGCTGGCAGTTGGAAGGCACCATAAACATCCAAAATGAGCGCTGAAATAAGCCAATACTCTGCCACAGAGTGAAAGTTCACTGAAACAAAGGAAGTCGTTCGCAGGTAGGCAGCAAAGTGTGAGGACAAGGAGGGAGATTACAAGCTCCATCAGCCTGGAGGAGCAGCGGGTCCCCATGGCATGATGGAACTCTGGGCAGGATGTGAATGCTGAACACAGGATGGGATGCATGGAATGCAGGACAGGACAGTGCCTGGCCCCAGTACTGGAGATTGGAGAGCCTTCCTCATCAGGCTTATCTTCTGTTTTGGATGGCTGCTGCTGCAGTACCTTCTATAGCATAGAGCTCAAATTGCATGTTACAGCAGTTGAAACATAAATTCATTACAAGGATGCCTGTCATTTTCACTAGTGCATTTCTTGTTTATCCACTGTGTTAGCTCCTGTGCCAGAGAGCAGCAAGTGGAGCGTTGTCCAGAGATGCCAAGACCTGACCATGCTATCGAGTTGTATTTTTTCCAGAGCAGAATATAGGATGAGGGTTATGCACGAAGGTGTGGTTTGGTGCCATTGTTGACTTCTTTTTGCCTGGAAATTTCACGAAGAAAAAATCTTGCATAGCATCTGGATCCTCAAAAATGAGTTGTTTGCAGCGCTTCCAGTGCTGCTCTGATCCATCAGTACAGGTGTAGATGTCTGTAGTGTGAATATAGTAATTAAAAAAAAAAAAGATAGGAATCAACTGTCTCAGCATAAGCGATTACAGACAGCAAAGTTCACTGTGCAAGCTTTGAGCGGAATGGAAACCAAAAGCTGCAGGATTTACATGGAAGAAACAGAATGGCTTTCACTGTTAGTGACAATGCCCTTCTGTCGGATGCCATGTGAGGTGGCTCCCTCTGCATGTTTGTGGGTACATACCCAAGGATTTGGACAGAGATCCCTCATGTGGTATCATGGGAAAAAGGAAGCTCAGTGCTACCTTTAATCTGTGCAACTATGGAATAGCTGAGATTGGCCAGGATCTCTTAAACAGATATCCATGGGGTACATTGCTTATTAAGCCCAAAGTTCAGCCCCTAAACCTTTCCCTATCTCTAACTAAATCTGCACTGGCCCCTAAGGGAGTTCCCACATTGTTGCACACAATAGATCGAATCCTAAATGGTAGATGTCAGCAGCACTGACCAGTTCTTTGGTGAGGGCAAATATAGTCATGATTGTAACCATAGAATGTTTTTTGTTGTGGGGTATTCCATTATGAGCCCATCAGTCCTTTTAAATTTGACTTTGCAGAGGCCAAGCTTCATGTTTAAGCTTTCTGCAGTCTCCTTGGTGATTACAGATGTTTGAGGGCCTGCATCAAGAAGGAAATTTGTGAAAGTTCTCCTTGGGCCAACTGATATAGCAATGGTTCAGTTTTGTTCATTTTTAGTTGTAAAGGTTCTGGTGTAAAATCATAACCAGAATTTTCTGTTAGTCCATCACAATGCCAGATGTCGTTATCCCACATTGTGGGATTAATTAGTGTATTAATCAGCGTATTAATTTGCAGATTTGTTTAGATGAGGCTGAAGACTGTGTCTCTTTTAGTAAAAGATGTAATTTTTCCTGATGCGTTTTTTACTTTTCAGCTGAGACCAAGAGCATTTCTTGATTTTCAGTAGTAAGTGTGTCTACTTGTATCTCAAATTTCTCTCGATTTCTTTCTAAAGTCAATAATATTTTCAACTAAAGTTGCAAGGGGAAGGGAACTTGAATCCATCTGACTTTTGATGTCTGTTAGCGACAAATGGGGTGCTCAGCACTTAAAAGGGGATGATCTCTTCTCTGGTTCCTCTTGTTACATTATATCTGATGCTAAGGAGGATGCCATTGGCCATTTTTTGCCACTTGGACATACATCTGGTGCGTGTTCTGCTGGCTGTCAATTAACGTCCCCCAGATCCTTCTCCTCTGTGCTGCTTTCCAGCCTCTGCGGGCCAAGTCTGTAGTGTTGCATGGGGTTATTGTGAACAAAGTGCATGACCCAGCACTTAGCTTTGTTGAAGCTCTAACCACCGGGCTCAGTCCAGCGATCCAGCCTATCTAGATCTGTCAGTAGGGGCCTTCCTAAACTCAAGCACTTCCTCAGAACTTAACATCAACATCCAAACTTCCGAAGGATGCACTCAGTACTTTTGTTCAGGTCATTGACAGAGACATCAAACAGTGTAGGCCCCAGTCCTGACCTCTGGGGAGCACCACTCGTGACCGGTCGCCAGCAGGATTTAACTTCTTTCACCACCACTGAGTACACCTGTTCAAGCCGTAGGCTGCCAGCTTCTCCTGGAAATGCCTTTCACGATCCCATGCTGACTAGTCCTGATCCCCTAGCTGTCCTGCAAATGCAGTGTGATTGCACTCAAGATGATCTGCTGCATAACCTTGCCCAGCACTGAGATCAGGCAGGTAGACTTGTGGTTCCCCGTAACCTCCTTCCTACCCTTCTTGTAGACGGGGGGTCACATTAGCAAGCCTCTAGCCGTCTGGACCTCCCCAGCTGACCAGGACAGATGATTAATGATGGAAAATGGCTAGGGAAGTACTTTTGCCTTTTGCTTGTGATAACGTTTTGCTTGCGATAACACAGGTTACAAGTACGTGGGTACCCGAGTCGCAGCGCTTCCACTGAGCGAGGACATTCTGCGGTGTTCGAGTGACCTCTAGCGCCTTGGGCACAGCAGAGCTCCGCTCCGCCTCGCTGCGGGAGCCGTGCCGGAGCACCGCGGCCGAGCGTTATCCTCCGTGCGGCTGCCGTCCTCCAAAAACTGTGCGTAGCAGCATCACCTATCCGATCTTGGCCGCGCCACGCTGTGCAAGCCGTTCTCTTCCAGTTGGCTTGCGCTCTGGTTTCTAAGCTGCTGAGAAACGCCCGTTAGCAATCTTTTGCATGAGTCCTTAGTGGCGGCGTGTGTTGGATTCCGTTGTTTTCTCCCTAGCAGGTGGGAGGAGTGCGTTTTTGTGTTAGGTGGAGATTTTTATCTACCTCAGGGACCACTCCATGGGATCCATCCAGTGTGTGCCGGCGGGGCTCCCGCAGCTTCGCGGTACGGCTCGTCGGAGCCCTGCTGCATTGCAGGCGCTAGAGGTCAGTCCAACACCGCAGGTTGTGCTCTCTTGCTCGAGCGGCTCGGTTCGGGCGGCCCAAGCAGCCGGGAGAAAGCGCGAGCTCTGACGGTAGCTTGAGCTGGAGCGCCGTGCGCGGTCTCTATCGCTGTTTGAACATCGATGACTCGACGTTTTTTTTTTGCAGACATCTACCTGCTCGTCCCACCATAGCATTAGCGCTAGGTGACGCTGAGAGCTTTTTTGCCTGTGTGCTGTTGCCTCACACGTTCTTGCCCAGAGCTGTATGTAGATGAGTGGGAGCAATCCTCACAAAAACTATAAGAAACGGTGCCATGACAAGGTTCTGGAGAAGGAGAATAAGCATGGACTCCTTTTTTGAGTGGGCTTGTGTAAGGCCTGCTGAAGGAAACTGAAGGCCGCAACCAGTCTTTTGGTGGAGGAAAGAACAGATAGAGCAGTCCTGGTTCAACAGCTGGCCCCATGGATAGTGAGCCACGCAGGGGGCCCTTGAGCTCTCTTGCATGCCACCTGAGTATGAGAGGATCTCCCTTAGAATGGGGATATGTCTTGAGGTTACAGCTGCACAGAGATGCCTTACAACTTGATGTCAAGACACCTTGCTGATGGAGATCCTCAGTAAAGGTCTGATAGGTCTAGTAGGTTGTGCAGAGTCACTGCCTCAAGAGAGTCTGATCTTAGTGGCCTCCGTACCCTGTGCTAAACATTCTCTTCTAGATACCTTGTGCTCCTGCTTCTGTGCTATTGAGAAAGACCCTTTGCAATGTTTTGCATGTCCTTGATGGCACTCTGTTTTGCATCAAGTCAGTGACTAGGTGATAGGGGTGGATTTTGGATTATGGCTCCTTTGTATGTGTATTGTTGAGAAGTGGGAATATAATTTGGATTCCATTGTTTTCACGCCGGTAGGTGAAAGGAGCGCTTTTTGGGCTCAGTGGAGATTTAGGTCTACCTCAGGAACTGTTCAATTGGGTTCATCTTCTTTTGTCATATTTAGGGGCAGCACGTTTATACTTGCCTGGAACTATGAGTGTAGTGCAGGACTAGAAGCTGTGCTCATTGAGTCTGTTCTAGTTCATAAGTCCTTGGATGAGCCTGAGCTCAGATTCTCTCACACCAGGTATGTTGGCCAGTACCATTGTATTTCTAAGGCTCTGAAACCCAGGCACTCAGACACCTTCCCAAGAGTGCAGACGTGTGGGAGCATGAGCCTCCTTGAAGAGAACTGCTAGCACACTGCAGTGTGGCTGCAGAGATCAAAGTCTGTTGGATTGGTGGTGCTGGTACACGCAGTTTCTGGTAGACAGCAACTGCTGTGTTGAGCAGGAACCTCTGTGCAGGAATGTCAAGGCACTGAGATTCAACAGCGCTAGGAACCTTGCTCAGCATGTGAGCTCATGCTGCTGCCAGAGTTTTCACTTCCTCCTGGCTGTGAAGCTCCAGGAGCTCTGCCAGCACATTGCGGCTGAGCATTATTCACTATGCAATTACTGTCCTCCAGAAACTGTGCATAGCAGTGTCACCCATCCAATAGACTCCCATCTTGGCCACACCACACTGTGCAAGCCATTCTCTTCTAGTTGGCGTGTGCTTCCACTTCTATTCTGTTGATAAAATCACAGAATAGAGTCACTGCACAGAGACAGTCCACCAGCAGTAACATGAGAGCTGCTCTGAAAGTAATGCCCTCTATTTTATTAAGTTGTCCCATGACACCAGAGGTGAAAGTGAGACTGCATCCGTGCTAAATATAGCAAGGGAGTCACTTACTTTGACTGGATGGCTAAGCTGTGCCTAGTACACCCCCATTTCAGGTTCTGATTTTCAAGTACATGACTAAAAGGAATCATTCTATACTTTCACATGGAATCTCAGACATGCACTAATGTTTTAAAAGAAAGCTGATGGTCTTGTAATATCTTAGCCAGGCATCTGAGTTCCTTTATAGCATGAGATTTGCTGCCAGCTGGTAGCCACATTCTTGATACCAAGATCCCTAGTCTTGGTAATGGTGCTCTCTAACATCTTTAGCAATGACCTAGACAGCGGGATCAAGCATACTCGTAGTGAGTTTGCATGCAACAACCAAGCTGTGTGGTGCTGTTGATACAACAGAAGGAAGGGATGCCAGCCAAAGGGACCTGGACAAGCTAGAAAATTGGGCCCATGTGAACCAAATGGGGTTCAACAGTAGCAAACAACAATTCTGCCCTTTTTTCTTTCTCTGGGCAGTACACTTTAAAAGAGCATAAGCTCTAAAGCTGGATTTGATGAGACTATTCGTATTGTTCTACAGTGTAAATATCAGGGTACATACGCTTTTTGTACCAAAGTTAATTTTCTTTGCACTATTGCACCATCTCTTATTAAACCATAAGTCTGAAAACGCTGCTTGGGATGTTTATAGATTTTTTCTCTGCGAGAACTTAAATTGTATTCATGTCTTCTTTGAAGGGCTACAAAGCATGCCTTCTGCTCTTTGCTGTGGTTTCTGGAGTGGATGCAAATGTTTAAAGTGCAGCCTTAATAAAGTGAGAAAAGGTCTTACAACAGACCTCTGCCTCTGCTCCTTACTTGGCACCCACCTGTTTTTGTACTAAATCTTAAATTCATTAGCAGACATAGGTAAATAATATATCCGCATCTGTGGATTTTTACTGCTGTCATTCCAATTTTCATCAACTGCAAATAGCATAAGTACCAATTAACATTTCTCTAACATTTCAGGGAATGTATCACGTATTGCTAGTGTTACCATCTGTCTCCAGAGATAAAAGCTGCATGTGCTTTGTAAGCTTCTTGGCGCTTGTGAGCATTCCTTACTTATGGAAACATTCAATAATTTCTTTCATTATTGTATACTAATTACCATAATTACACTGATGATAGGACAACTAATTGTCAGTTAGCAGCATGTCCTCAATCTATTTACATCTGTCTAAAACACCCCAACATGTTTCATCTTTCTCAGGGACTATATTTCCAGAACTTTGTTGTTCTCTGGACTGTCTCTGATGATGTAGGCTACCAAAAGAGTTCTTATCAATGCTAGTATGATGGCTTCATATGTCATGCAGATTCTACTCAGTTTATTCCTCCTTCTGTTTTGATAAGCATATATTCAGCTTTTGTGTCTTGTTTCTTTTCTTTCCTTCCCCACCCCTCCGACCCTTGCAGCTGTAAACCTGTGTTTCCTGCAACTGTGTAGTCATTTACACACAATTTTACATTTATCCTTTAGTGTTATCATATTATTAAAGACCACTTCTTACAATTGCCCAAGACAATTTTTAGCTTCAATTTTTGTTTTCACCTAAGTGCAAACCAGAAGTCATTATTTGGTGTGTTGGTACAACTGTGCCACTGTACAAAGTAGGGAGATTCAATGAAGAGGAGCATCAGGCCCAACACGGCCAGCTGAGCAAGAGAACAGGTTGTTCTGCTCTGCTCTGTGCTGGTGCAACCTCACCTCCAGCACTGTGTGCAGGTTTGGTGCCGCAGTGTAAGGATAACATAAAGCTATTAGAGAGCATCCAAAGAATGGTGATGAAGATGGGGAAAGGTCTGCAGGGCATGATGTATGAGAAGTGTCTGAGATCCCTTGGTTTGTCTGGCCTAGAGAAGAGGAGTGAAGGGAGTCCTCATGGTGGCCCATAGCTTTCTCATGAGGGGGGTAGAGGGCAGTCCTCATGGGTAAGGGTGCAGAGCAGAGCTGGAAGATCTTTAAGGAAGCTTTCCTCAGGGCACAAGAGCTCTCCATCCCTAGGTGCAGCAAGACAGGAAAGGAAGGCAAGAGACTGGTGTGGCTGAAGTGGGACCTGCTGGCCAAACTGAAGAGCAAGAAGATCATGCACAGGCAGTGGAAACAGAGACAAGTATTATTGGAAAAGTGTAAGGAAGCTGCTAGACTGTATAGGGATGAGTGAGGAAAGCCAAGGCCCAACTTGAACTAAACTTGGCAAGGGATGCCAAGAAGAAAAAGAAAGGCTTCTACAGGTGCCTCAACCAGAAAAGGAAAGTCCAGGATGGTGTGCTTCCCTGGTGAGTGACACAGGCAAGCTGGTAACTACAGACAAGGAGAAGGCTGACGTACTTAACAACTTTTTGCCTCAGTCTTTTCTAACAGCTGCTCACCACACAGCCCTCAAATGTTTGGTTTGGTAGGAGGGGACTGAGGAAGCAACGTCCCTCCCACTGTAAGCGAAGATCAGGTTTGTGACCACCTGAGGAACATGAACATCCACAAGTCTCTGGTGCTGATGAGGTGCATCCCAGAGTCCTGAGGGGACTGGCTGATGTAGTTGCCAAGACACTCTCTATGATATTTCAAAAGTCATGGCAATCAGGTGAAGTCCCTGGTGACGGGAAGAAAGGCAACATCACACCCATTTTTAAGAAGGGTAAAAAGGATGACCCTGCGAACTACCGACCTGTCAGTCTCACCTCTGTGCTGGGAAAGATCATAGAAGAGATCCTCCTGGAAGCTCTGCTAAGGCAGAAGACATATGGAAGACAGGGAGGTGGAGCAGGAGAATCAGCATGGCTTCATCAAGAGCAAATCCTGTTTGACCAACCTAGTGGCATTTTATGATTGTGTCATCTATCTGGACTTCAGTAAGGCCTTTGGCACGGTACCCCACAACATCATTCTTTCCAGTCTGGAAAGATACAGATTTGATGGGTGGACTGTTCAGTGGATGAAGAACTAGCTGCAGGATCAAGTCCAGACAGTGGACATTGCCTCAGTGTCTGGATGGAGATCAGTGATGAGTGGTGTCCCCCAGGGGTCGGTGCTGGGACTGATGCTCTTTAATATCTTCATCAATGACACTAGCATCATGATAGGAGGAGAATATCACCCATGTATCCAGCACTGATAAGAAAGAATGCCTGCTTTCTAACACTTTCTAAATACAAGGTTTGTATTTGTTGCCTCCAGCTGCGCTAATTAATTCGTAATTGTTTTTACAAATTAAGCGGGGTACTTCCTGTTCCTAGCAGCTAGTTAGTGACATGGAACACCACTGATCTGAACAGAGTTTTTTAAATCCTGACCTTACTGAAAAATAGAATTCAGTTTCTTCTTCAGCACTATGGACTGAGAGAACTTCAGTCCCCTCTTCTAATACTTTCCTGAGAAGGGAAAAGAGAAGAAAATATTTGAATCAAGTAAGAGAAAGGAGTAACTTGTCCAATTACATTTTTTTTTAATGGAGCTGCAATATATTCAGTGGCAAAATTAAAAGGGTGGGGAGATGCAGAGCCATTTTCCACTGGAGACATTTGCCCATTTCCTCACACTATTCTGTGGAGCAATGTAGGGCTCTAAATTGTCCTTGTTCCTGACTCAGTGTCACCCTAATACTTTCACTAAGCATGCATTACAGTTATTTGTCTTCAGATGTGGGAATTGTTGGGGAGGACAAACGGTATTTTCTTTGCCTTTTAACTCTTCAGTCATCTTTTCGGTGCTAGTAATACATTATACCCAGGAAACTAGAGATTCGTCTTGCCTTCTATTTTGTCTGCCTGTGCTCCTCCTTCCATGGCTGTTCCTGAGTCCTTCAGATGTGCAGAGCAGTTCCCAGCCCTGACATCCCATGCTGGCAGTTGTGTGCCCAGAAATGGAGAGCCCTTCTCAAGCCTCACAGGCTCAGGCTCTGACTCTTCTGTTTGTCTGTTGTAAGCAATGAAGGAAGTGCCTTGGTCAGGAGCAAGGATTCAGAGCCTTATTATCTATATATCTAGGGCTAAGGCCAATGCTCCTGTAATCCAAGATAGGAGTTCAGAGGGCTGTTGGTGTTATCTCCTTCGGGTTTTGCTGAGCAGCACTTCAGATTAATTGGCTATGGCAGCCAGTTCTGCACTGCAGGCAGAGGGAAATTGGTTAACGAGGCACTGCAGACAACTCGTAAGTTTATTTTCAAGGCTGAGATGACATGTTAATGTTATCATAAAAGCTGACATACGAGAGATACGTATCAGGGCCAGGATTTGGCCTCCCGAGTCTTTTACTATCATCTCTCTGAGCTGCCTTTCATTTTCCATTGAGGCATGACCACTTGCCAAAGACAAAAAGGAGCACTAGCATGGAGTTATAAGGAGAAACATAACACTGGTGAACAGAGTGTTTGTACTGCATTGACTCCTAGTTAAAAACTGTATGTTAGCACTTATGTCTTGGATTTCTGTTTCAAATTAGAACATAGAACAAATGGCGCACATAGACTTGAAGGCTGCTCTGCCATTCATCACGCACTTATGGACTCTGTGAAAAACCGTGAAGTAATCATAATACAATGCTGGGATGCGATGATGTCATCACCTACTGGCTTTTAGTACTCTAAATTACTAATATTTTCAGTAATTAGATGCATTTTGGAGATGTTTTGACACCCAGCCTATCACTGCATCTGCTACTTTTCTATGTTAACTGTAGTGATATGCTATCAAATACAAATGGGAAATTTTCTATCGGTTACTGATAATTAAAATTATACTTAGATTTCATTTTCCTATAAAGAATTAATAGAGGACACTGAATTATGTGATAATGACTATTCATCATATATTATTTGCGATCTCATTGCTGATAGTTCCTGGGGAAGTACTATCAGCTGAAATAGTTAAGTCCCTCTGTCACAAAAGGTGAAAAAGAAGTAGTGGGAACATACAATTTTTGGATCATAGGAAATTCTCACTTTTTTTTGTCATGTTATATCGAAATAATTTTTTTTATTTGTATTTTTTCTTGTAATGAGGGGTTGGATCTACCTTCCTATGCTTGTGAACAGCACATTGCAGTGAAATAACAAAGAAAACGAATTCTGATGAAGCAGCTTCTGATCACAGTGTAATCAGTGAGTGCACCATTGAATTTTAGATTCAGTGGTCCAGATCTGCACTAGGCTGAAATTGGATTACAGGAGTTCAGACTGGAGTCTGAAGGAGTAAGGCTGGAGTAAGCTGGGCCAAAATTGCAGTTCAAATTGCTTTGCTAATCCAGGGATGCAAAAGGGAGATACGTAATATATGGAAGGACTATGTAATTTCCTTGTAATTTTCACTTAATCTGTGTCAGCAGACTTTGTGTTAATGCAAATGCTCTAGGTGTTTAACAGCATCAGAAAAGGCTACATGTTTTGCTGGCATGCAAATTGAAGCTTGCTTACTGTTATCCCTTTTGCACTTCCAGACATGTGGGTTTTCACCATGGTGGAGAATTCTTTTCTCAGTGGTGCTCTGTGTATCAGCAACACGACCCGAACAAGGTCCTTTGCTAACATCTGTGGGTGTGAGGGATTTCCTGCTAGGGCTTAACTCTGCTGGCCCCATGGCAAGTTTACTGACCGCAATGGAACCTAATGGCAAACTCCCTGTGGCTGTGCCGGCTGCCATGTCTTCCAGAGCCCACGCTCCAGCCTTTCAGAGACCGCTGCTGTTTTCAGCAAGAGCAGGCTGCAGCTATAGTGCCCACAGAAGGAGAAAGGAGAGGATAACGTGTGATCTGAAAGGTGTAAGACAGATTTTAGGGATCCTCTGCCATTAGGTATGGCGGTGCATTTCTGTTTCCAACACATACGAGCAGTAAAGCTGCATTACTGCTGCACCTGGATGATGTTGTTGACCAGCAGTTTGTAGCCAGCATTTTTTGCTCACCTCATCCATCATACTGCCAGTGAGAGAGAAAAAAGTCTGTGGAGGAGAGACCCCATCTGCCTGCAGGGTGGGTGGTGGGCCCCTCTGCAGCTCCCAGACCCCCTTGTTACAAGGACACTGCAGAGGTATTCCCCCAGTTTTTCAGTACCTGGCTTTTGCCCCCACCCCCATTCTGCATTTTGTGCACCCTGTTCACGATGTCCTAATCTTGGCTGGTCTGAAGGAGGCCACCCTTAGCTCTAGTTGTCTAGGTAATGGCCCTACATGTAATGGGAGTAGTGCTTGAACAGGAAAGGGGAATAAGCAACTAAGAACTGATCCTTTTTTTTCACTGTAGTGTATGTTGCACTTTGGATTTTCTAAAGCAGCATTAAAAGAGCAGCTGCATCCTAGAAATTTATATCAAAAATTGATCAATAAATCTTCTCTATGGTAATGCCATGCCACTACTCGGAGGGTGATGATATCGTACCAAGTGAGTAATCTCTTTTCATGGAAAAATTTAATATCTCATTCCTTAACTCGTGCCTACAATATTTCAGTGGTAGCTTTTCTACGAGGCTGCAATAGGTAGTGTTTTTTTTTATTTTAAATAAACCAATAAAAACCAAAAAGGTTCATAAAAATCACAGAAGCAAGCTAGCTTGTTTTCTTTGCATTTCCATTATGAATTTAATGAGGATATTATTTTATCTCAGAAAATGGTATAGGATAAGATTTTGCTTGCAAAATAGAAAGGCAGATGGAGTATTAGAGGCAACCTCAGTACCATTCATAGAATTTATGAAAATGCTTTGTTCCCAGGAGGCTAGCTGAGCAGAAAATGCTGAACAGCTAACAGTGAGTTCCTCACTGCAGTTGAAAGCAAATAAATAGAACAGCAAAGGAATAACCCTCCAGCTAGTGAACAAGAGAACAAATAATTCCCTCCTTAGACATGCTTTGCATACTAATAAGGAAAAAGGGTGGGGAAAGTAAGAAAGGAAGGAAGAAAGAAAGAAAGAAAGAAAAATGGCTGCAGACTGCTAATTTTACCAGGTTATAGAGATGCCACAGGCTTGTGAGAAAAAGTGCATTTTTCTCAGCACAGATCAAGAGGAAAACAGCAGAATCTATTTTTCCGAAGATTACTTATTTGTTGAACTCTGTGACAAAGCAGGTGACTTGTGGCATTTTCTCCCAAGTATGAGATCAAATGCTTTCTGTCAGTGTAGCATTGGAGGTTGTGAATAGCTCATTGTTCCTACTGTCTGTGATACTCCAGTGATCCTTTGTCATCTTCTGTTCCCATTCTGTTTGCTCACAATTTTTTATCCAGTTGTCAAAGTAAGAATCCTTTCATTTGGTATACAGCATGAATTGTATCACTGCTGACAATACCTGTAAAATATTGACAGTAGATAGATGGAAGCACACACAGCGCAGTTTATCATTTTGGTACTTCCAGTGTAAGGGATGAAGCAGCATGCAAACAGCAGATGTGCAGTAATCTTCACTTTTCCACACTTGTACTCTGCCTAGCTGCATGAACAGCTTCTTGTATTACATGTTAGACCATGTTACGTAGACAGCAAAATTCTACTCTGTATCCAAGAGAAAACTGCAGAAATGAGACAACAGGGTGCGTGTTTAAAACAAAGAATATCTTCTGATTGGTACTCATAAACATGTCCAGTGTTACTCACAGTGTTCTATAGATCAAAATCTTGATATTGTCTGCTATTAATTTTTATTGCTTACTTTCTATTTTTTATATTGTGGCTGCCATTCTTATTCCTGTTTCCTTGCTTGGCACATCTGCCCTCTTAAAAGGTGTGGCTACATTGGGTTGACCAGCGCTCCTGATTTACATATTATGTATCCTAGGCTTTAAACAGGTTGGAGCCTTACAGTATTAACTCAATACCTGTTAAATCAATGGAAAACTCCAGGGGTATTAAGATGAGCAAAGAAAATATCAAGTTGAAAGTCCCACAGCTTTGTGCTGAGTCTGTGTGAATTGAGGCCTGGGACTAGGTATCTTTGCTATAATGACTTTAATAACTTTAACGTTCTTAGAGATATGATTTACTTTGCCAACTGCAAGGCTTCTACCTGGCTTGAGGCAATTCCAAGCACAAATGCAAGGTGGGAGATGAATGGATGGAGAGCAGCTCTTTGGAGAATGACTTGAGAGTATTGGAAAAAAACCCGAATATGAGTCAACAGTATGTCCATAGCCTGAAAGGCCAACAGGATCATGGGCTACATCAAGAGTGGTGGCCAGCAGTGTGAAGGAAGTGACTGTCCCCTTCTATTCTGCCCTTGTGAGGCCCTACTTGAAGTACTGCATCCAGACCTTGGGGCCCTCAGCACAAGAAAACATGGAGATGTTGGAGTGGGTCCAGATGAAGCCACAAAGATGATCAGAGAGCTGGAGCATTTATCCTAAGAAGAAAGGTTGAGGGAGCTGGGCTTGTTCATTCTGGAGAAGAGAAGGTTCTGAGGAGACATCTTTGTAACAGCAGGAAAGGTGAAGAGGGACTTTACATCAGGGGGTATAGTGATAGGACAAGAGGTAACGGCTCTACTCTAAGAGAGGATAGATTTAGATTAGATATTAGAAAGAAATTTTTCCCTATGGTGGCAGTGAGACACTGTAACAAGTTGCACACAAGAGCCATGGATGCCCCATCCCTGGAGGTCTCAAGGCCGGGCTGGCTGAGGCTGGTGGTAACCCGAACCATTGCAAGGGCTTTGGAGCTAGATGATCTTTAAGGTCACTTCCAACCTAAAATGTTTTATGATTCTATGATTCTGTAATATCAACACAGCATTAGAGTTCAAACAGTTACTTTTATTAAATGTAGTTTTGCTATAGTTAGATGCAAAATTTGGAGAGGAGGAACCAGCAGCTATTAGGTTGGAATGGTCTTTACCTCCTTGTTGCGGTCAAAGCTGCAGCACTGTGACTGAAGTTGTCTGTAATCAAGATGCTAGTGAAAGCCTGGTGCTCCCTCAATGGAAGCAAGCCAGAATGGATGGGCTGAGGAGCTCTGTCTCAGCTGTCTCCTGACAGACTGTTTTCGTTGTGTGGAGAGCATATGGCCTGTTTTTCACATGTACTCAAGCTCAAAGCATTTGTCCTCTTGCAGCTGCAGTTCTATGCTCATCACACCAATAGAGTCTGCGCATGGATATAATTAATCCTGGAGAAATCATAGAATAATTAATATTAGAAAAGATCTCTAAGACCAACAAGTCCAAACATCATTCTGTCACCACCATGCCCACTAAACCACGTCGTGAAGCATCACGTCTATACATTTCTTTAACACCTCCAGGAACTGTGACTCCACCACTTCCCCGGGCAGACTGTTCTAATGCCTCATCACTCTTTCTGAGAAGAATTTTTTCCTAAAATCCACCCTGAACCTTCCGTGGCACAATTTACGGGCACCATCTTTTGTCCCATCGCTAGTCACCTGGGAGAAAAGACAGACACCTAACTAGCTACAGCCTCCTTTCATACGGCTGTAGACAGCAGTAAGTTCTCCCCTGAGCCTTCTCCTGAGAAAACAATCCTATTTCCCTCAGCTGCTCCTTGTAAGATTTGTTGTCCAGCACCTTCACTAACATTGTTTCCCTCTTTTGGACACAATACAGCTCCTCAGTGTCTTGTAGTGAGGTAACCTAAAACTGAATACAGTACTCGAAGTGCAGCCTTACCAGTGCTGAGCACAGAGGGGTGATTGCTTCCCTGTTTCTGCTGCCAACATTATACAATCCAGGATGCCACTGGCCTTCTTGGTCACCTGGGCACACTGCTGTCTTGTTCAGCTGGCTGTTAACCAGCACTCCCAGATTTTTTCCTTCACTTGACTTTCCAGTCACTCCCTAAGCTAGAAGCAATGCTTGGGGTTGTTGTGACCATGTACAGGGCCCAGCACTTGGATTAGTAGAAACTCATACAGCTGACCTCAATCCATCAATGCAGCCTGTTCAGACCTCTCTGCAGGGCCTTACTACCCTCAGACAGATCAGTATTTCCTCCTAACTTATTGTCACCTGCAAACTTACTGAGGGTGCACTCAATCCCCTTGTCCAAACCATCAATAATGATATTATACAGAGCTTGCCCCAGTACTGACCCCTGGAAAACAACACTAGTGACCAGTCACCAGCTGGATTTAACTTCCTTCACCGCCATTCTCTGGGCCTGATCATCCAGCCAGTTGTTTACCCAGAAAGGAGTACACCTGTACAAGCCACGGGCTGCCGACTTCTCTAGGAGAATACTGTGGGAGACAGTGTTGAAGGCTTCTCTAATGTCTAGGTAGAGTACATCCACAGCCTTTCCCTCATCTGCTAGGTGGGTCACCTAGTCATAGAAGGAGATCAGGTTGATCAAGAAGGACACACCTTTCATGAAATGAGTCTGACTAGGCCTGACCCTCTGGTTGTCTTTCACATGCCTCCTGATTGCACTCAAGATGATCTACTCCAAGACTTTCCCCAATACCAAGGTCAGGCTGATGGGCCTGTTGTTCCCTGGATGCTCCTTCTGACCCTTCTTGTAGGTCAGATGCACTTGACAAGTCTCCAGTCATCTGGGACCTCTCCAGTTGACCAGGACTGCTGATACATGATGGAAAGCAGCTTGACAAGCACTTCCACCGGCTCCCTCAGCAACCACCTTGTGGCTCCATAGGCTAGTGATAGCAGAGTAGCAGGTCACTGTTTCCCCCTCAGTTAAGGGATTTATTCTGCTCTCCTTCCCATATGCCAGCTCAGAGAGCTGAGTATCTGAGGATAACTGATCTATTAAAGACAGAAGCAAAGAAGGTACTGAGTACCTTAGCCTTTCCTCATCCTTGGCTGCAGTGTTTCCAATTGCATCTAAGAAATGATGGAGTTCTGCAGTCATGAGAGTGATTCCACCATGTTTCAGTGGTGGTGACTCTGTCATAGTTTTTCTGCTGTAAAATGGCTTCTTGCTTCTCCTCTCTGATGCCCATGCACTGGTTTAAATGAATTTTAGCTGGCCTACTGGTGTCACCCCAAACCCTGGCGTGCTGCCCTTAGGCTTATCTCTAGAAAGCCCGGTTTTCTCTCCTTCACCCTTCAAACCTAGTTTTTTCAACAAGCTCTGTCAAGTCCTGGCCTACTCTCCTTTTTCCCTTTTCTGACACTGAATTCCATCTGTTGCCAGCAGGCCAGGTGCTAATTAAGCCATCTCATGACTGAAAAAAAGCCAAAATTCCATAGATGGAACCAACTTCTTGTATTGATCAGGTGGGCTTTCTTATCCTTTTCAGAGTTTTTCTCTGCTACTTAAGGGACTGAGGAAAACACCACCTGTGTTCCTATTCCTTCAACTAATTGCCCCAGTATGCGTAAGTCCCTTTTGATCGCCCCTCAACATCATCACTGCCAACCTGAACAATCAAAATCAGGTAATAATCAGAGATCAGGGAGCTTCCTAGTAATGTCACTGACATGGGCCCCAGGGAGGCATCAGACTTCCCTGTGGAATGGCCCAGTCAGCATACTGAAACCTCTGTCCAACTCAGAAAGGAGTTGTCTGAAACAATTACCCTACTTTTGCTCTTGGCAGAGGTAATCTTAAGGTAGGGGGTTGAGTGAGTCACCCTAGACAACTCCCTGGATGGACTTTCTTTGACATCCTCGTTTGCCTGTCTCTCTAGCTCCAGAGCATCATACCTATTGTGGAAGGGTATCTGGGGAGGTGAGATAGGCTGGGAGGGGATTTGCCTGCCACGTCAAGCAGGGGCCTATTTCCATTCCTCCCTGTATCTCAGGTCCCCTCCTTCTGCATGATGGTTAGAGGGTAGGGGATCCACTGCTATTTGTGGAGTGTCCTCTCAGTGCCTTTCTTGCAGAGGTGGCAGGGTGTTGCTCCACTAGTCTATCTCCTGTTCACACTCCCTGATACTCCTTAATTTTTCCACCACCTCTTTCAGCTCACCAGGCTGAGTAGATGGTCACCTGGTCACACCACACACAGGTGATATCTTTGTATGTGTGGGGGGATATGTGGGCACTCCTGGCCCTGTCCCCACTGCACTGACTGCTCTCAGGAGGGCTGGGTGATCCTGAGTGACTGCCTCCTTGCCCTGGGGGCAATTACAGGAACTCCCTCATATGCCACAGTCCCCTGCTGTGCTGCAGATCATGTGTGCGTGGGAGCTGATTGCCTTGGGAAAAAAAAAGATCTGTGGAAAACAAAATGTGACACATAAAATGAAGCAAAAATCTGTTTTGAGAGAATGCACCATCCAATCTTCTGAGACTGTGAGAATATATAATATAATATAATATAATATAATATAATATAATATAATATAATATAATATAATACAATACAATATGAATATGAATACGAATACGAATATGAATATGAATATAAATACAATCCTGCTTAAGTTTGAGCATCACTGTATCTTTGTTGCAAAACAGGTGATATGTTAAATAGTGAGTATGAGGAGTAGCAGCATCTCCAGGTTCAAAGATGTAGACTGCATGTGCTGCATACCTTGCTGAGCTTACACATTTGGAAAAGATGATAGTATTCACAGAGCCAAACTGAATTCTAGCACTGACGCACTTGCACGTGCAAAATTCATCGTGATTAATGATGGTTAACTGCTCATTATTCAAGGTGAATTTTTCTTGTGTATAGAAAAAAACAAGCAGAAGTACAGACTATTTCATGCTTTTTTAGCATTTACTTGGGAATTATCTGTTAACTCACATGAAAAGTTGTAAAAACAAAGGGGATTGCCTTTTTCCTTATCAAAGCTTTCTTTTATAGCTTTGAACACAGTGAAGATTAATATGAGGAGCAAGAAATTTTACAACAGGAGCCTGCAGGGGTCTGCCAGTTAGGCAGTAGCTGCAATGTTAAAGAGTCCACTTTAGTCATTTGGATGCTGCTTTGTGTTCTTTGAGCTCCTGAAGCCGCAGCTCTGGTTCTTCTTGACAGCTGTGACATCTTCAGAGGGAGCCTGCGTTGGCCAGCTGCACATTGCTGTGCTCAGCAAGCAGATAGGTCACGTCCCATTGCAGCTCATCTTTTTGATATTTTCCCCCAGGTTTTGAATAAAGCTCCAATACACACAATCAGCAGAACCTCTGGGCAAAATGTTTTTCTGAAGTGGCTGGTTACACATGATCAAAGAACTCTGCTTATTAATCTTGACTGAATTTTTACTTTATAAATTATTCAATTATCAAGAAAAAATAGTACTGAAGTTAGAGAGGTGTTTGCTACTGGATCAGTAAGTAAAAGCAATACTGCTAATTGTGTTAGCAAGGAAGTGCTACAGTGACTGGGCGTTCCTGACATTTATGTACACGTTATTTCAGTGGTGTGGTAATTGCAAAATGGAGACAGCACTGGTCTGCAGGATAGTGATGGTTCTGCTTTTCAAATGCTTGCTTTCATCATTGCACCTGTACATGCATAAGTCAACACTCATACATGAGTACTTCTTACACAAAAAGTGGCCAGGGAATGAACTTCTATTTCTTTCGGTTGCCTGCATTGTATCTAACAAAGCAGCGCAGTTATATCCATCTGTTTTGCAGAGGTTTTTAAATGATCAAAGTGATTTTGTCTGATCATCTCTATATTTTGTTGTTACGTTGTTGTTCGCATTTTTTCAAAGTTGTATGTTGAGCTGCAATTTGTATATTCTAACATCTTAAGAAACACTAAGAGTTACCACTCATGAAATGAATATTTTTGCTTTTAATCAAGTACTTTGCATTATCTAATTAGTTATAGTATATAGTGACAACATAAGAGCATCATTTTAGGACTAAGACAGAGAGAAATTTGTGATTTTTTACATTTTGCTCAGTAGAAGTGAGCAAGTGTTAAGGACTACAAAAGTTCATATTTCTCTGTAGAAGTTAATAAAGAGTTTCTTTATTAACAGAGAAAATGGCCAAGTTTGTGTAATTGAGAGACAATGCAGTAATTTGCTACCAGAGTATAATACAAACTCACCTGTTGGAAAAGCAAAACTGTATGCTCTCTGGGAATTTCTCATGCAGAGGAGTGTTGCATGAATGTTATTTTTAAATGAATGTATGCAAAGCTTCACTTAGTTTTATGTGTCAATTACAATCTTTAATTTTTTCCTTATGTCCCCTAACAACGAAGATTTTCACAAAGCAAAGTATATTCATAGCCACACTTCTGTTTCTCCAGCCTTTTCCCATGAATTGCCAGTGAACAACTTTCAGTGCATAGGAATACCTTCTCTGTGTGGTAGTGCAGCCTAAAGAGAGAACAAAAAGAGTGAGAATAGTGCGGAATGTAAAGGGTAGAACTACAAAGTGGCTCAGCTGTATTCTTCTGTTCTTTTTTATTTTGTTATTGATGGACATTTGTTTAATTTCTCTTCTAATTCTTTGTTAAGTATAAAAGACCAAGGCTAATTCTTGGGAAATGAGGAAAAGATAATAATGGTTAGTATGTAATACAGTGCCATCCAAAGTCTGTGTAGAAAAGTCTCTAACTCCAACGTGGTGTTAGAAAGCAGTATTCCCTTGGTGCAGCTTGCAGGTGGTTGGAAAAAGTGTTGAGGTCTCCCCTCAGTCTCCTTCAGACTAAACAACCCCTTCTCCCCACACCTCTTGTTTTTCTCCTCCCTTCACTAGCTTCATTGTTCTTCTCTGCACACGCTGGAGTAACTCAAGATCCTTTTTGTAGTGAGAGACTCAAAGCTGAACACGACATGCTAGCTGTGGGCTCACCAGTGCTGAACAATCACTTCTCTGGTCCTGCTGGCCACACCCTTTCTGATGCAGCACCGAATGCTGTTGACCTTCTTGGCCACATGGGCACACGGTACCTCCAGGTCCTTTTCTGCTGGGCAGCATTCCAGTAAACCACTGCATCAGGTTGCTATGACCCAAATGCAGGACCCTGCACTTAGTCTTTTTTAATGGCATGCAAATGGATTTGGCTCATCGATTCAGCCTATCCATATCTCTCTGCAAAGTTTTCAAGGATGTATGCAGTCCCCTCCTCCAGGTCACTGATAAAAATGTTAAACAAATCTGGCCTCAACATTACGCCCTGAGGAATGCTGTTGTTGACCAGCCACCAGCTGGATCAAATAGCATTCACAGGAGCTCATTGAGTGTCAAACACTTTGCTAAAAGCCTGGTAGGCAACATCTACAGACTTTCCCTCATTTACTAAGCAGGTTGTCTTGTCCTACAAGGAGATCAGGTTTGCCAGGCAGAACCTGCCCTTCAGAAACCCTTGCTGCCTGCTTCTGATCAGTTGATTATCCTGCATGCACTATCTGATGGCTCTGAAGATGACCTGCTCTGTAACCTTCCCTAGTACTGAGCCCAGACTGACAAGCCTGTAATTCCATGGCTCCTCCTTCCTGCCCTTGTCTATTGGATTCACATTTGTCAGCCCCCAGTCAACCAGGACCTTCCTAGTTAACCAGCATTGCTGGTGCATTATTGAAAGTGCCTCAGTGAGCACTTGTGACAGCTCCTTCAGTGTCCTTGGATGAAATCAAGCCCCACAGATTTGTGATCATTCAAAATATGTAGGAGGTCCCTTACAGTTTCCCATGGGCTTCCATGGAATTCCCCATCACAATCTTCCTACTCAGGGGGCTGGTACTCTGAGAACAGCTGGCCTTACTAATAAAGACTGAGGCAAAAAGACATTAAATATCTCATTCTTCCCATTCCTTTCCTCACTTTTCATCATTATGTTTCCTTTCACGTACACTAAACAATGGAAATTCTCCCTAATCTTCCTTTTACTGTTAATGTAAATAGTATAAGTAAATAAAAACACTTTGCTTGTCTTTTACTGCATTAGCTGACCTGAGTTCTAGGTGAGCTTTGGCTCTTCTGTCTCCCTGCACAAATTCACAATGGCTCTACAGTCCTCCTAGTTTTTTCTGCCCCTTCTTCCAGAGCCATAAACTCCCTTTTTCCTCCCAAGTTCCTGAAGAAGCTCTCTGTTCAGCCAGGTTCTCTGTTCAGGCCCAGCCAGCTCAGTACTTGGCGCACTGGGATGGCCTTCTCCTGTGCCTTGCAGATTTCATTTTTTAAGAAAGTCCGGCCTTCCTGGAGTCCACTGCCTTTCAGAAGTGCCTTGCAAGGGACTGTGTGTATTCGTCATAAATGAGCCCCTCCCAGCCTTAGGGAACTGGTAAGAATTCATTAGGAGGAACTCAGCAGAACACAATGTATTAGGGTCAATATGGAAAAAGCAAATATCTTCTACAGTCCTCCAATACTCCTAGGCAGTAACACTTCAACACTTGTAGTAAGCCCATTATAGTTACCTTCTTTTTAATTCATGGGCACCCTGGGGAAGGCCCGAACAACCACAACTCACAGTATAGAAGGTGTCTCTTTTTCTGTGATGACTGGAGGGATGCGGAAATTTTACTCTGCAGTGGTCAGAAGATATATTTGGAAATATAGCTGTTTCCTCCCAGGAATAAAATCTGATCTGAACTTTAAATGCAAGGCCTGCTTCTTCCCCTTTCTCCACTGCTGCCCTTGGAGTCTTTTTCTCTCTCCTGACTTGCACTTTCTCTTCTCAGCAGGGGTCATATCCAAGACTCAAAGGAATGATATAAATCAATTTACTGTGAGCTTTCTTAGCAGCAACTAATACCCTACTTAGAGGTAGAATTAGCTAGTTTGTTAATAACAATTAATAAGCATTACAGGTAAGACCGTGTTAGGCAACAATTCCTACAATGAGTGAAAGAGTAAAAGAAGATGAAAAGGCAGAAAATTGGGAAAGAAAGACCTACAGACTTACAGACACCGACATACAGACATACAAACAAAGCAACACCACTCCTCAATCCAGCAATGTCTTGGTGGTGCTGATCTTTGGTAGCGGTAGGTTGTCCAAAGTTGTGCTTGTAGTTTGATGACTAGTGACAAACATGCATATTCTTACTTATAGTCCAGAGTGGTCGAGCCTGCTCTTTTGGAATGACAGCTTCTGTTTTCAGGGATCTCAGCAGGAGCCCTTTTGTTCCCTCTTCCAGGCCTTGCAAATTTAAATCAGCAAAGATAAGAGGAAGCAGGGAGACACCAGCTTGTATCTTGCCCTCACAGGATGCAATGCTATCACCTCGCAGTCTCCTGTACCAAGCTGGAAACGTTTGTTCCCAGGCCAAGTCTTCATCCACAAAACACTGCTGGGCCTTCCCATTTGAAAGCAAACAGCTCCAAAGAAATGCTTTCCAACATTAAGCAGTGCACACAGTGCTTCAGTTGTTTCCTGTGGATTTGAGACTAAGTATTCTTTACCAGTCTCAGACAGCAGATGATCATAAGCAACCTTTGAAGTACGGACAAACTTCCATTTTGCAGTTACAGAGTAAAAATTTTACAGAGAGAAAAATGCATATTTTTCAAGTTATTAGCAGAAAATGTCCTCCTGCCTTTGAATGCTGTGGCACGACAAGTATGAAAGTCACCTGATAGGGCACTGGTAGCTGCAGTGTCATGTAGGCTTCTGTAATAATGTAAATTCAGAAGGGATACAAAACAAATTCCTGACAGACAAATTAATGTTTTAGCCACTTAATACTGGCTTATTTAACTGTTGATTTAAATGTCTATAGAATATGTATCTGTCTTAGCTCTACAGAACAGATGTGTCTATTTGAGGTTTCCAAACATAGTTTCTTTGAATATAGGACTCCAGAAATACTAGCACAGTTGTGCATTTATGAGGACCACTTAGAAGTTGACAAAGTGATAAAGGGCTTGGTAGGTCAACTGTATAACTCTGGAGTACGGTTTTGTCAGCACTGTAATAATAAACAGGCTCAGCTCTCACTAGGAAATGGTTTCCTCAGTACTATGATCCTTGTTCATTACTCCTGTGTCCCTCAGAAGTATGACTGAGAACTCTTTAAGTTTTTCCTGCCCTCAGCAGTGATCAGTGTTTTGTTTCTCTCTTCCGAGCTCAAACTGTGATAAGGACAAACAGAAGAGTCTGACCTTCTCAAACTGCATTTGATTAACTGCTGAATTAATGCACTGTGTGGGCGATTCAGATGTAGTAATTCAATATTCTTCTATGATAAGCTCACCTGTTTGGTGGATCAAAGGAAGCTGGTGGTTGTAGTCTTTCTGGATGTTAGAAAGGTTTGGATACTATCCCTCACAGTGTCCTTATGGAGAAATCTTACAACTGTGAGATAAACAGATATGCTGAGTGGTAATCTGCCGGAATATTAGGACCCAAAGAATCTTAGGGAATGGGGGTACATCTTACTGGTGACCAGTCAGCAGTGGTGTTCCCCAGGGCTCAGTTCTAGGGCCTGTCCTATTCAACAGCGGTCTGGATGCAGAAGTGGAATGCATCCTCACCAAGTTTGCTGATGACAAAAAACTGGGAAGTGCTGTTGACTCCCTGTAGAGATGGAGAGCCATGCAGAGAAGTATAGATATATTGAAGCTCTGAGTAATCATTAATGGCAAGAAATTCAACAAGAGTGAATACAGCAGGTTCATCAAGAGCCAGCAGTGTGCTCTGGCAACCAAGTTTGCCCTAATCATGTTTTGGGATGCATTAAGCACAGCATTGCCAGCTAGTGAAAACAGGTAATTCTCTTACTGTATTTAGTGTTGGTGCGAACTTATCTAGAGTGTTGTGTGCAGTTCTGGTCTCTACAATTTAAAAAAGATGTTAAGGTCCTCCAGTGCGCTCAGAGGAGGGCAAACAAAGCTGGAAGGCATCTCTCATGAGGAAAGACTGAGGTCTCTTGGATTGACTAGCATGGAGAAGAGGAAGCTGGGTGGCAACCTCATTTGATCTGCAGCTTTTCAAGGAGGGGAAACAGAGGGAAGTGCTGGGCTCTGGTTCTGGGAATGGATGGCAAGATATGTGGGAACAGCACAAAGCTGCACCAGGGGAGATTCACACTGGACATTAGGAAAAATTTCTTTACTTTGAGGGTGGTCAAGCACAGAAGCAAGGTTCCTGGCGAGGTGGTTGGTGCCCCAGGGCTGTGAGTGTTCAGGAGGCATTTGGATAATTATTAACTATTCTGTTCTGTCCTGTTCTGTTCTGTTTTGCTCTGTTCTGTTCAAGATGAATTGTATAGAGTTCATTTAAAAATAACTATGTTTCTATGAGCCAGTACTTCTGTGCAGATGTAAAACAAAGGCTAGGGAAATAATTAACAGGCAAACGTGACCCCAAGAGAGCATTTGTCAGTTTTTTTCAGCTTTGACAGATTAGACTGAGATAGATAATGTCTCGGCCTGCAGACTTTGACTTGTTTATATCCTTAGCCCTTTGCAACTACAACAGTGGACAGTAAGACAAATTTATCTTAAAAACTGATTTTCCTTAAGTAAGAATTGTAACATTTTCAGTTAAGAACAATGTTTTGTGCTGTTTATACTCAGTAGTATGAGGAAAACTGCCTTTCAGTGCAATTTAAGAATTCACTGGAATATTTGCAATATATATCTGAATAATATCAAAGAGAATAGATTAGTCTGCGTAAAATTAACAATCAAAAAGCAGGAAAAATTATGTACAGTATTGCAACTGGTAATACCTGTTGGAAAGAAGACACAAAATACATAATATACACTGTTAAATCTGCATTTATAGAGACATTGCTGTGAATTAGGAAAAGGGCTTTGTTTTTCACATGAATCATTTCAAACGATTATCTTTAGATTAATTCTGAACATTTCAGTTATTGGAAAAATTGAGGAGCCTTTGTGCAGCATAGTTAATATCTTCAAATATCCAGCTGGCAATGACTGTTTCATTTGCTGAGTAAAACACCTGTCAAATCTGAAGAAATAAGAAAATGCTTGTTGCTTGTGAATATACAGTATTTGTTCTATCTCTAAATAAATACAGGTGATCTGGGAAGTGCAAGACATGGAATTCAGGATTTTCTGTTTCATTGGATTAACAGGATAGGCTGCCATCTGTTTTAAGTTTTCTGAATTAAGAGCTCATTCTAGTTTCTAACTCACTGCTTTGTTTCACAGGGTATGAAAAACAACTCATGTATATATCACTCTTAAAATTGCTTTAAGTTTACTAGTTATAAATCTGTAATCAAGACATGTGAAGGAGTTGATTGCCAACATGTGTACATGAAAAGTATTTTGCTGCATAATTTGCCGTGCTGCTAAAATCATGCTTCATGACTTTGCAAGACAATGGATTTTTTTTTTTGAGTGCTAAATCTCAAGAAAATTTATTTGCTGTAAAATTTCAAGAAGGAGAAGTGGGCTTGCTGGCCTAACTTTTGCAAGAAAACATGGTTGTGGGTGAGAGACAAAGAGAAAATGCATTTTTATTTATATATTGTCCCTTGTCAGAGAAAGGGAATGGGAATTGTTTTCTGTTCATCCGAAGAGAAGAGGGAGTAACCCTGTTTGGAGGTATTTTGCCTGAGGTTAGATACACTGTGCCAAAAGTGCAGGGTTTGGGATGGATCTTCATTTTTGTTCTCATCCTGCTGTAGGCAATGCTGAAACTTCTCAAAATGTTCAGAGATGATATCCTCCAGCGGCAGTGTCATAGGCACACGCACATAATCTTTCAGAGCCAGGAAGGATGAGAACCAGCATCGGGAGTGCTGTCCTCAGAAGGAAATGTTGGCTGAGAATCCTTGGAGGTAAGGGCAGGGTGGCCTCCCCTGCTGCCTTGTCCTTTCACAGCTGTGGCCAGAGATAGGCATTTTCCACAGGTTTCTCCATTCCCCAACAGAAGGTACTGTCTGCAGCACTGTAATTATGGGTAACAGCCAGGTGGAAAATGTAGTGGTACATGTGTTTGTGTGGGGGAATCACATTCTAAATGACATGGAAAGTAATTTAGAAAGAAAGAAAGAAAGAAATTTCTGCTTGGGGAAAGCAGATCAGCTGGACTTTGGCAACTGTTTTGTTCCACATTTTCCTAGGTTGTAGTTTGCCCTTCACATAGCTGTTTGATAATTATTCCATCAGTGAATCATTGGACTTTTGTTAACAGCCTTAGAAATAAGCCTTACTTAGAAATAAGTTGTGTGTATGATTGGTAATGGGAAGTTCCTTCGGTTCTTTTCTTACATCTGAGAAAATAATCCTTGTTAACAGCCTCTCTCATGTATCTGGAAGCATCAAAATGAAATTGAATTTAATACTGGAGGCTAAGAGTGTGCCCTATGTGTTGTGTTTCCTCCTCAGTGTTTGCCTGTCTCTTTGTTTTGAGATGTATAGTCTACATTTTCTTTGATAATTTATAATGATGAAAAAATAGTGGATGAAGAATAATGCTCTCCTTGAAGTTAATGGAAGTACTTGACATTGTGAAAGTAGCTGACAGCAGGCTGAGGCAACCACTGGGTATGAATGGGACATGTGGAACTGTGAGGGCCTCCACTGTTGAAAACCCTTCACTGGACTTCCTCCAGCAGTCACACTGTGGCAAGAAGCTACCGTAGCTGTTCAATGCAAAGTGACTTTGGATCTGCTGCATGCAAAGGGTAGAGAAGTTTGGCAGAAAATAAGCCCCCTTATGTTCCAGCTTGTCCTCAGATATCAGAGGGGCTGGGGGCAGCTGAACTTAGATGCTGAGTGATGCCCAATTCAGAGCTGTAAGTCCAGTCGCATTCAATAAATTAAGTATCACAATTATGGATGCACAAGTAGCACACTGCACCATTTGTCCAGTTGTGTTCTAATGGGCTTCCTTGCGGAATTTGACTGTGCCCAATTAGAATTCTCAAGGTTAGATTAGTGAATAGTAGTGCAATTTATTAACACAAGATATTACAGACTCTTTTGAACTGCCAGTGATGAAAATATTGTCTGCAAAGCACGTGAAGCTAACCAAGAACATGAATAACATAGCCAACCATGAACACATTAAATCATGGAATAACTGTGTAGAGATTTCTAAATTTCCTGGGGGAAGTGCTCAGAATAACCAAGTGTGCAAATCAATAGGAGTTCCTACGGAGGTCTGGGAGAAAGACTCAACCTATTGACTGGTCCCAAAAGGCAGCTGTGTCCTTTGGAATTCTCTGTGATTGTATCTTTCCCAGAAATCCTTCTCTCTTTAGCCATTTTTATGCTATTTTCTTACTTTCAGGTGAAGCTTGACTGACTCTAGTCAGATGTACCCTTGTCTTGCAAAGTTCACCTGAAAACATGTTTGAAAGAAAGGTGGAAAACAGTTGGTTCAGGGCTGGCTCAGGTAGACAAGGTAGTTTGTTAGTTCCAAAAGTATCAACAAGTCCCCATCCTTGTAGGATGATCACAGAATTTGGCCACAGGACCTCCACTCTGCTCTACGTTCCATGTTGTTTTTTTCTTCAAGTCAGCATAGCAGGGTACCCTGGTGTTGCTAGTAGCTAAAGTTGCAGGCCATGTTGCTTAGAGAATTACCATGGAATGGATTATCCAGTGCATTCCACCCTGGAGGTTTACATTCTCTCAAGAGGCGGATGTTTCACTAAGTCACCTCCAGTAAAAATTCTACATAATCCACCCTGAGACTATGGTCACTCAATCTTCGCAATATTTAGAAGGAACTGGGGAGGTCACATGCAGTCTTGTTATTAGGATCTCAAGGGACTCTCACTCTGTTCACATTTTATGGGATAAGATGATTGACTCATTGTCATAGCATTTAGCAAGTCTGTGTTATCAGTTGTAATCAAAGCCCTAGGAGTAACAGCCAGGCCACAGGTGGAAATTTGGGGCAGGGGGAAGCACACTATTACGAGGTCTCAGAATCTTGATGTTTGTGTACCCAGTATTTCTCATCAGCACACCATAATTGTGTTTTTGCATCTGCCCCCCAAACGGTAATTTTTTGGGAAGCCATCAGCTGCAGGTGTGGTAGGCTTGGCACTAACCTATTAATCTTGCCTATTGCTGGAGATTGGGTGTGTTTCGAGAGTAAGTCCATGGCCAAAGCCAGGAGCAGCAGATGTGTGACAAATCTCAGGATGCACTGCTGCTTGCTGTAGGCTGCTGCTTTGTAGACAAACAGGGTAAGTCCGGAGGGATGGCTTCCCAACTCCTCATGCAGTTACAAGCATGCAGAATAGACAAATTTTTTTTGCTATTTACATCAGTAGAAACCTGGGAGTAGTTCTGATAAATTCAATCAGGGACAAAATTCCATGAGGGAAAGCTTTGTGCTGAGTAGCGAGCATGGATCTATGAGGGGTAAATGATCTGAGTTTAAACTTTATTGTGAATTCCACTGCTTTTATGGACAAAGAAAGGGATGGGGAGCCTCTTGGCCTGTCAGATTTGCAGGTGTTAGATGACACTGACACTTTGAATTTATGGCTCATCAGGCAGATGAATTACAAATTTGACCTCCAAAAAGATGGCATTGTCTCAGTTGTATATTTTCTGGGGAGAGTAGGAAATTTTTTTAAGAGAAGGTTTTAACATTTCGTGTTCTGGTTGAATTTGCACAAGGCAAATGAATAAATGATATAAAAGAAACAAACAACCCCCCCCCCCCCAAAAAAAAACCATGTTAAAAAGTTTCTATTTTATTTAGAAATGAGAGGATTATTTTTCTTTATTTTTAATCCATATGGAGTACATAGAGGAGAACAAGGAAGGCCTAAGCATTTTGGCATCCATAAAGACTAATAGTTATGTCTTTATTCATTTCGTTTGTGCTCAAATTGCCTGGGAAAGGATGACTTTTAAAAAGATTGTTACTGCAAAAGGAAGGAAGGAAGGAAGGAAGGATGTAAACCTTAAAGTGTTTGTCTTCAAAAATGATTTTCAAAACTACTGGTGGGCACTTTCTCAGGAATGAGAGATTCAATCCAAAAAATATTTTGATTTCTAGTTCCTAGTTAGTGTTCTAATTAAGTTTTTAATTAGACTGGGCTGTAAGCCATGAGGGAACTAATGAGACTTTCACTAAATGTGGGAGGAAGAGATTTTGGAGCCAGCATCATTATTAGCTAGCAACTAAGACATTTTCCTGGGTTATGATTGTTAGAAAGATCAGGCTTTGAATAAAACAGAGAGCAGACTTGAACTCAGATTTTCTGTAAGATGGAGACATGATCAATACTCTAGGCTGAAAAGAAGCATTCTCTTTTCTCTTTAATGGTATCTAATATCTTCTAAGTCTAGCCTGAATGAGTTTGCATTTTGAAATGTGAAAGCAAGGTGCTTTTATATATTTGTTTCTGTTTAATATCTGTCCTAAACTTTCTGATTTTCACTTAAGATCAAAGCAAAATATCCATGCACTTTTGCTTTGTACAGAACATAGCCTGCAAGGGTGGCTTTGTGATGTCTGGGAAAACACATTTTCACAACACTTTTCTAAGCAGATTTTCTATACATATTTGTGATATATGTCTCAAGTTAATGACGTGTGACCAGAGAAGAAACCCCCAGTTTTGTGATTAGTTAGTTATGAAAGAAGGAGGTATGGAGGAACAAGCCAGAGGTAGGCTACTGTTACTCTACTGGCTCCTGCCAAGTTGTCTTGCTCAGGGTCTGGAGCTGAAGTCTCCTGAGGGTCCATCCCGTGAATTCACTGGTCATCCTGCCTTCACTGAACTTCTATTTGCAGAATTTCTCACTGTATCACAGAACAGTATTCTGCTTCTTCCTTTTTTCTTTTGCATCTTCCTCACTCAAATTTCTTTGCTTCTGCCTTTTTTTTTAATGTAGACATAAACATTTTTTTTTTTTGACTCCTCTATTGTTTGTATTAGTATTAGTATTGATAATCATTGACTCAGTGTGAACTCAATGCTGGCAATAGCAAATGTGGAGCAGTATTGTCCCTTAGAAGTATGATTCCCTTGGCATCAGGGCATGTCAACTTAGAGCCACTTCACTAAAAGATAGTGGCTATTAATTACAGAATGCATGCAGCAAGCATGATTAGAAACATTAATAGAATAGTATGTGAAGCAATGAATGTTTGGTTTCAAGTGTCCTGCTCAGTTAGAAAATATTAAATTACCTGTTCAGGATATGAATTCTTTATATTGCACTTTCAGCACTGTGCTAACAGTTTAGTTCACTTTAATGAGGGAGATATTTTAAATGTAGCAGTACGGAAACCATTTCAATAACCTTAAGTTGCTGCTGGAAAGTTATGTTCTAAAACTGAGTGATAATAGAGTAAGATAATTTTAACTAACTTTAGATTAAGAAACACATGTAAACAGTTGTTTCCTGATTATAGTAATTGTCCTAAATGTCTTCTTTGTGTTGTGGTTTAACCCTGCAGGCTGCAAAGCACCACACAGTTATTCGCTCACTCCCCCTGCTCCCAGTGGGATGGGGGAGAGAATCAGAAAAAGAAACACGAAGTAGAACTGTGAGTTGGGATGAAAACTATTTACTAAGATAGAGAAAAGGAAGAGGGAAAAAATGGATAATAGTTATGATGATGATGACGATAATTATGATGATGATAATAATATATATACACGCAAAGGAAATGACGCACCAGCGATTGCATGCTGCACACTGACAGATGTCCAGCTAATCCCCAAGCAGTGACATACTGCCCGATCAGCTCCCAAGGTTTTCAAGCTTTTCTTCCACATGATGCCATGTGGCATAGAATATTGCTTTCCCCAATTTAGGTCATGTCCTGATTGTGTCCCCTTTGTGCCCCACTCCACCCTCCTCACTGGCAGGACAGTACTAGAAGCTGTAGCCCTGCTGAGAAGGACTTGTGGGTTCTGGTGGATGAAAAACTGAACAGGAGCCAGCAGTGTGCTCTTGCAGCTCAGAAGGCCAATGGTATCCAGGGATCCATCAGGAGAGGGGTGGCCAGCAGGGACAGGGAGGGGATTGTACCTCTCTACTCTGCCCTCGTGAGGCCCCATCTGGAGTACTGCATCCAAGTCTGGGCCCCCCTGTACAGGAAGGATGTGGAGCTGTAGGAGAGGGTCCAGAGGAGGGCCACCAAGATGATCAGAGGGCTGGAGCACTTCCCCTGCAAAGACAGGCTGAGGGAGCTGGTCTTGTTCAGCCTGGAGAAGAGAAGGCTGAAAGGAGACCTCATTGTGGCCTTCCAGTATTTAAAAGGAGTTTATAAACATGAGGGAAATCAACTTTTTACATGGGTAGACAGTGATAGGACAAGGGGGAATGGTTTAAAATTAAAAGAAGGGAGATTTAGGCTAGATGTCAGGGGAAGATCTTTACTGAAAGAATGGTGAGGTGCTGGAACAGGTTGTCCAGGGAGGCCATGGATGCCACATCCCTGGAGGTGTGTAAGGCCAGGTTGGATGGGGCCCTGGGCAACTAGATCTAGTACTTGATCTAGCAGCTGGCAGCCTTTCCTGTGGCCTTGAACTGTGAACTTACAGATAACAATTCCAGTTACTTTGGCTTCTACACCACTTATTTCAAGTTTACATCATTGTAGGTGAAAGAGTCACCTGAAACTCCCACATTACCCTTTTAGGATTCAAGATGGTATTCAAGAGAAGATTAACAAGACTGAAATTATACTTGCAGTGATGTAAAATGTGAAAATGTTCTTTTTTCTGTCTCCTTGCACCTTAACTGATATCTTTCACTTAAAATGAAGCTTTTTGAAGATCCAGCATCATGCTTAATATTGTCTGTTCTTTATTTGAAAGTAAGAGCACTGATACATCCTCACGTTACCTAAAATAAATATAAGCTCAACCCAGGAAATGGGCTTGGGTTAAATTCTGCATACAGGAGAGTGCTTTCAGGTTTACCATACACAACAAGAATGTCTTCAACCTCTAGGGAGAGTTGAACTCAAATGCAGTGAGCATGCTTGGTTCCAGGATTATGACATATCAGAAGCCACTGCTCTGTTGCAGAGGTGGCTGGAAAATACTGTTGGTAATACTGCTGGAAAATACCTTTAGGTAAAATTAACTTGTAATCATTTACACTTTATTCTATTAGAAAAGGAGTCCTACAGAGTGCTTCAAATGGCTTATAGTTATGAATGTGAAAGTTCCTACTTTTAAATCTTTAAATATATCTAATGCTACAAGAAAGAAAATAACATTGAATACATTAATCTGTATTTTGAACAACAGTGATCTGATGCTCAGCTTGCACATGGACAGAGAGCTTTATGAGAGTGAGCAGAGAGTTGCTGTTGTATCAGGTTGGACAGAATATCTAGTTATGTTGATGGAGCATGGTATGCCCTGGGCATCCTGTACAACCATCCGTACCAGCAATGCTCGATTCTCTGTGACAAAAAGAAATACTTTTCCTCTCCTTTACTTGTTGTATGCTCTTCTGCCAGAATTTCTGCTGCTCTTTTAGTCCTCTGCTACCTGGGATACGGCGCAGCATGTACAAACTTACTGTTATGAAATGTCCACAAAAATACTGACAATACCATTCATCTATTCTATTCAGTTGGGACAGGTGTTGGAAAATAAGCAGTTGTCTCCAGTGCTGTTTATGGAGCTGTAAACAAACTTGTGAGAAAATGGCTTGTGGCAAGCCAAAATAATGAGGCGACAACTTAGGTAATTCTGGTTTTCTGCTTGAATGCAAGGGACACTGAGTCTTTAACAAAAGGTTTCTCTATAAATCAAATGGATGGATTAGTATGAATGGTATCTTACTCTGTAAGACAGCATTTTACAGTCAGCTGGGGAAGATTACTGTTATTCAAGAGTGAGCATCTCCATCTCTCTGGGAACAAAATAGTATGAAAAGAGGCATAAAGTGAACTGCATATTGAGGTAGCCAGTGTTCTGTAATTTCACATGCATTTGGCAGTGCATGACATCAGTTTCACTGCCAGACGGTTGATCTCCCCAGAGCAGGAATGTGTTGTTTCTGCTATTGCACAATCAGAGAAGGAGTTCTGTGAGTGCTACAGCATCGATTGATTAATTGAGATGATTTACGAGCATTCACAGTGTTCCACATCAGAGATTATGTGGTCATTAGAGTCTCCTGCAATTTAGCATTTATTCATGTTTTTTCTCCTCTTTATAAACAGTTTAGTAAAAGAAACATCTGACAGCAAAGTAGATGTCTTTATGGTATACATTCCAGGAACATTTTTCTATTGCAGTTGCAGATACCTGGCAATAACTTCATGGATGCACTGCAGGTCCTCCTTCATGGGCCTGAGCTATCCTTGGTACTGTGTTTGCCTTCCAGGCTCACATTCTGAAAAAGAACTAGAGAATAGTGCTGGAGCAGTGCAGCTAGCAGACTGTAGCATTGAGACAGATCTTTCTCTGATAAAAAGGGGCTTAGCATTGTGATTCTGTGAGATGACAAACTGCATGATACAGTAATGTCACCATTGCTGAAGTTCAAAGGCTTAAAATCCTTCAGCAGCACCAAGCTAAAAAAAAACTGCTTCATTGTGACTCTAGTGCATTGAAATGCAATAGATACTAGATGAGCAGAAATAGAAAATGGGGGAAGCTGAAAGATCTTTACTGCTGGTCATTTACCTGGGATAAGCTTTCCATGTCTGAATGCAGGCTGTTTTCTGTTGAGAAGTTCTGCGTAAAGGGTTTAGTGTTCTTGTACAAAATCTAAATTTATTTACTTTTAGGTCTTTTTGTAGAGTTCTTTTTAATTCAACCATCCTTTCAATTAATTTATAATAATCTACCAGCAGCAGATGAGCAAATTTTGAGGGTTTTTTTTCCTAAATTACCTTTAAATAATATTACATGTTTTGAAGGCATTGGAAAATGCTAGGAACCAGCGCAGAAGTCCCATAATGTTGTACACCAAAACAAACATTAAAAGTAGTATTCAGTTGTTAGTGAAATCATTGAGGAATGAAATGACTGGGTAAAAGGGAAAGGAATCACATCACCCTTTAATTCACTGAACTGTGCAGCAATTCAGGTCTGCAAATAGATTTTGTTGGGGGTTATCTATGTTGAGGAACAGGGGAGGAGTCTTCAGTTACACTTTTAGGAAATACCGGTGTTTTGGACATGATGATCTTGAAGGTTTTTTCCAGCCTGAATGATTCTATGGTTCATTTCACTGTACCATTCTTTGGTTGTTTTTAATAGAAAACGTTCTCAGCAAAATAATTTCTGAAGTACAGTGGCTGATGGGATCCTGTTCAGTTGTGACAGACGCAGGAGTGCCCAGCTGCAGTCAGGAGCAGCTGGGATGGCTTTGTCTGGAAAGGGCAGACCTGAAGTCATTGTGGGCCTGAATCACCTGTGGTTTGATACTTTAGAAACAATAAGGAATTAGATTAATGAATGGAAAATGTCAGGAACTGAACTGATCGGTGACCTGTAAATGTGCAGTGACGCTTAAAAGAATATGCAGTGAGTTCTAGGAGTCAGTACAATTTTATCCACTGACTGAGGGAAAAGTAGAAAATGTACAGAGTGCACCAGGAACTTAATTACAGAAGTCTGCCAGCTGCCTCTCTGCTGAAGATCAACACTTTCTATTGCCTCTTTTGAATTTCCATGTATTCCACTGCAGTAAAGACACTGCTGGAACAGGGACAGTTTTGGCCATGACAGATACCTGAAAGCTCCAGAGAAAGTAGAAAGCTAAATGTCATTTGACCTGCTGCCTTGGCCAGAAAAACAAAGTTTGTTCTTTTTCATTTGCAGCAGAGCACAAAGAGCTGTCAGCGTAACTGAGGATTAATATCAGCAAAGCAAAGAGGAAAATCTAATTCAAATACCTCCCAGTGGGCCTAGAGAGGACTATCAATACATTCTGTGTATTGATTGTAGTAATGTTATTATAAGAGCCCTGGAAGAAATAGAGAGAGCTCAATTCTACTCAAGTATATGTGAATTTTTCTGGAAATCTGGAGAAGGACTTTTGTTTTCATTGGAATCACTGCTTCTAAATGCCCAGTATGAGCTGGAGTGGTTTGGATCCGTGAGTAAATGCTCTACTGGCTGCAGCAGTTCTACAGGTAGAAAACATGTGCATAAAATTTCATTTAACTCAGGAATCAGTCCAGGAGATCTTTGAGGTCAATTGTAAACGTGGACATTATCAATTTAATTATCTATTCACTGCCATGTAGTGGAACCATTAACACAGCCGTGTAGTGAAATAATTTCTGACAATTGAAGCCCAGGAAAAAGTTTGGTTGACACTGTAGGAGTTAACTATTTGTTCAGACAAAGAAAGGAAGCATTCCACAGTGAAGTTAAAAATAATCCTTAATTATATTGTATAGACAAAGACAGTGGAAAATGAGTGCTCTTGAGCTAATGCCACAGAAATGAGTAAGTTTGAAATGCATGTTTGCATGCTGAAAAGAACACAGAGGAGGGAAATGTGTGACGTCTTATAAGCAGTCAATTAATTCTTTTTGATTCTTTAAAATAATACTCTTCCTCTCTCCTCCACTCTTTTCCCTGCACCTCCTGGAAAAGTGGTTTACATTTGTTACATTTAGTAACTTGAACCCAGCTGAAATTTTGTCAGCTCTTTGTAAATGAGAATAGGGAAATCTGTGTGGAGCCTATTGCACAGTCTCCCTCATCTGTTTGTTTTGGTCACTTGCACAATACCGAAGGGGATGAATACCAAAGTAGAAAATGAGCAGTGTAAACTGCTCCTGCTCCAGTTTGGCTCCAGACATGCAGGCTGAATCTGCTCCCAACAGAATAGGCAGTTTTGTATTGTGCTTTTGAGACCAACCCCTCCCACCCCCAACCCAAGAAACAAACCACAAAGAAACCCCAAGAAGATACGCATCCCCACCTTCTGAGTAAAGAACTTCCTTCTAGCATCGAACCTAAATCTCCCCACTTTTAGTTTAAAACTCATCTCCCTTGTCCTATTACTATCAGACCGTGTGAAAGGTTGCTTTCCCTCCTACTTATAAGCTCCCATTAAGTATTGGAGGGTTGCAATGATGTCTCCCCGTAGCATTCTATTCTTCAGGCTGAAGAACCCCCAGCTCCCTCAACCTTTATTCCTAGGAGAGGTTTGGAGAGATTTGGTAAGTCTTCTCTGCATTAACAGGACATACAATGAAAGAGGAATGTCAAGCATAAATAAAAATATAAAAAAGTGATATGGGATGAGAATTCACATGGGTAGCAGGAGATTGGCCCAGCAGCACATGTGGTTTCTCCTAGAGCTATGTCCAAGTCAAAATTTGAAACATTTAAAATGCAAACAGCAGAATAATGGTGCTCTTTAGCAGAACAATGTATGTGTGTGTGAACATACGTATCAAAAAGTTACTGGGCTATGTAAAATAATATAATGGCTGTTTTCTATATTACTTAAGAAACATGCCATTATATTCCCTCTTGAGTCGTTGGACCTCTAGGTGGGGGTCGGATGAATTGAATCTTCCCTATGTAAGAGCAGTGCAAGTTCAAGACCACCTCAAGACTCTGAATGTGTACAAGCCTGTGGATTTGGATGACATACATCCCAGGGTTCTGAAGGAACTGTCTGATGCAATGATGAGTAGTGTTCCCCAAAGATTCATCTTGGGATTGGTACTCTTTAACATCTTTGTCAATGACATAGACAGTGGGATCAAGTGCACCCTCAACAAGTTTGCAGATGACACCAAGCTGAGTGGTACAGCTGATGCAACAGAATTAAGGAATCCTATCCAGAGGGACCTGGACAGGCTCAAAAAGTGGGCCCCCATGTACCTTTAACAAGGCCAAGTGCAAGGTGTTGCTGTTGGGTCAGGGCAATCTCAGACATGTGTGCAAACTGCAAGAAGAGCTCATAGAAAGCAGCTCTGCAGAGAAGGACTTGGGAGTCCTGGTGGAAGAAAAGCTGGACATGAGCCAGCAATGTGCATTTGCTGCCCAGAAGACCAACAGTATGCTGTGCTGCATCAAAAGAGAGATGGCCAGCAGGGAGGGGGAGGTGATTGTCCCCTTCCACTCTGCCCTTGTGAGGCCCCATCTGGAGTACTGCATCCATGCCTGGGGCCCACAGCACAAGAAGGATGCAGAACTGTTGGAGATGATCAGAGGTCTGGAGCATCTTTCCCATGAATAAATGTTGAGAGAGCTGAGCTTCAGCCTGGAGAAGAGAAAGATCTGGGGAGACCTCACTGTGGAGTACTACACTGTACTTTGTGATTTCTGTGATTCTTAGTATCTGCTTATGATAGGTTTTATGTTCCTACTGCTTTCTTTTATTCCTCATTGCAAAGAGGAATTCCAAAAATTGACTTGTCATTTCAACAGTGATAAAAGATGGAAGTTAAAACTGTCTGATCGATGTCTGGAAAGAAAAAATAAAAGAGACAAAATGTGCAAAATTAAATAGATCATTGTAGTAGTTCTTTGTATGTTTTTTTTTTTTTTGGCTCATTATTGAAGTAGAAATCAGTAATAACTGTTGTAGCTGTTTAATATCCTACATATTAACATAAAATTATCTTAGAAGGATTCCTAGGGTAGTACCTAGATACATTTCTAAAATTTTGAATAGGCTCAACATGTAAAGAATTCTTTAATTATACTGATGAGAAGTTAAGATAAAATACCACTGTCAAGGTTTGGGTTACTTTGATTAGCCAGCTTTTACAAAGTTATTCAAAAGTAATGCTGATGTATTTCTACTTTGTGCCCTCTTTTGCCGAGTTTGAGAATGAAAACATACTGCCACATTTCCCTGATATCTTGTCACTATTTCCTGCCTAATCTAGAACTTTGAATCCAGAGACTGGGGGAAGAACAGCACGATGCTCCTTCTGGCAGTTAAGTCCTAGCAGATGCACAGGTTTCTGCTGAAGGGATGTGTGCACTGTTATATAAGCAATAGAGTGTACATAGAGTGCACAATAGAGTGTACAGTTTCTGCTGTGAAGGCCGTAATTTCAGAAAAGAATCTCCTGTTAAGTAAGTGTGAATTACTTATAGTCTTCTTTGCCAAGGATGTAAGCATTTCATTTGGCTCCACTATGGACTTCTTCACCAACATTTCACTCTGTATGTGTGCTTGATTCCTACTTTCCACATTAAGTGAACATCAGAAAAATCCTCCATGATAGCCAGATGGGTCAAATTATTACAACATTTAATAGATTTCAAGGAATAGCTATTTCAGGCAGTGCAGCCCTATAAGCAATTCTATATGTGAGTCAGAGATATTCCAAATAAATAAATTTATTCAAGTCACAAGGTTATACATATAGCAAGACTCTGCTGTAGCACAGATGTAAATCTTCAAGTAATGAATAGAAGCCTGGGAGGTAAGTTGTCACAGCAATTCATCACAGGCTATTTTTAATTAGGATCCAAGAGGCTCAAGAATTTTTGAATGTCTGTAGAAATAAATTGGCTTCCCCTAAGTAGTTATTCTGGGGCACATATAGCTTCTGCTGAAGTGATGTGGTGATTTAGCTGTGCTCTGCATGAGTTCATTTTTCTTCAGTGAACATGCCCCAGGAAGAGGCAAATGTATCAGAAATGGAAATTGGCTGTCAGTGTGCAAATTGTTTCTGAATCTGTTTCTGGCCAACATATTATGATATTTTTGATTCAAAGATGGACAGGATGCCATTGAGAGAAATTCAGCAGTGCATCACTGAGAGACCTCGGCATGCTTCACAGCAGAAGTGTCCAATCCATGACCCCGCAAGACTGTAACCATTTAACATTATTATGCAATGGGCGTAATGGATGGGCATTGGTTGGTGGGTAATGAGACATTGCATTGTGGAGAGACACATATATGTTATCTATATGTACACATATGTAAATACTGATGTAGTTATATGGAATTATCACATTTTTTTGTTTCTATTTTCCTTTTACGTCTTAGTAAATATTTTTTATCGCAGCCCATGAGATCTATTTTATTTCCAGTTTTCTCCTTCATCAACGTGTGGAGAGGAGCGACTGAATGGCTGTGTGGTTCTTACCTGCAAATAGAAATTTTGGCAGCAAATTACCTCAAGCACAGCAGATCTCTACTAATGCATTAGATTAAAATATTTCATTCATTAATGTTCTCAGCATGTGAGAACAGGATGTGAGAATGACTAGTATATCAAAATGAAAACAAAGTACTCAGTTCTTTCCGTGTGAAACTGCAGGTGAACAGCAAGGGTTTCAGTCACCTGCTAACCATTATATCAATGATGTAAAACTGTTTGCAAAAAGTAAAATGGGACATTTCCAACTGAAATGCTTGCATGCTACTTCTGAAGCTGTGAGAAAAGTTTAAGTCTGTGAAGTTGAATATTGTCATACAAGTTAACATGATGCTTTGAAAACTTTATCTGAGTCAGCTCATATTTTTTTCCTGCATCTGTTTTTTTTTTTTTTTTTCCCCAAGAAACAAAAAGACTGCTAAGGCTTAATTTCAAGCTGTACTTTTCAAGTTCATATTCTTACTATGTGACTTCTTTTGTCCATAACCAGTGAAGGATATTATAGTACCTGTTTCTTCTACTTCAGCAGCATACATCAGAAGTAATACTCTTGAAATAAATTAAGCAGACCACTAATGTAAAACTGATGGAAGTCAGAAATCAGTGCAGATAGCAGAATAAATACTATGAACTTGCCCTTTCCAAAGGATAAGTGCAGATGTTAACATTCAGATGCAAAGTGACCTGGTACAGCCACTGTGCTCTTTCAGTTTCTTGACAGCTTTATTTTTCCTTCTCACTTGCGTCACTTTTGTTTGAATAGCTCCAGTGATGGAGATGAGTTTTCACTTGGAAAGCTTGCCTTGTCTGAATTCATGTTGCCCTGGGTAGATGATTTTATATGGAGAGGAACTAGAGATGATACTTAATAATGCTACTAAAAAAATATACAGAACAGAATATTACTTTAATCTGAAATTATTCTCTCAGATGGAATGTATTGAAGTGTCTGACAGATACTGCTGGTTTCTAAAAAACTGAGCATATTTAGCATCCATGATTTCTCCAATATTCTTCTTTTAATTCTGCTTCTGTTAGTTTTTAGTAAAAGCCATTTACAGCTAATGAGTCCGGGTTGCCACTAAGCAAACATTCTATAGCAGCAGGCAATCAGTAAGAAATACTCAGTTCTGTGAATTGAAATGAGGGAAGGTTATGAATTCTAGCTCAAGTCATCAACATAAAGAGGGAACCATAGAAACAGCAGCGTGTTTAAATTTTGACAAGGTATTAGGTATTATGAGAATTCATGCTCCAAGGCCCTCAAATGAAGCTGAAGGAAGCGGAGGTCCTGAAGCGCTCCCTAGAGAAGAGAGCAAACACCATAGACCGCTTTGACGAGGCCATCTTCTTCAGCCTCAGAGGAGAGGTAAAGAGGCAGGGAAAAGCGGAAGGGTGTCCTGAGGGACGGAGCCTGATGCTTTCCCTGCTGGCAGGGGATGTCCCTGCCACAGCCAGCCCCCGGTGCATTTCTGCAGTCTCTGCAGGAGGAGAGGCTTGGGCAAGTCCTCTACATCTGCACGCCTCCCTCTTCCTGTGCAGATCTGCAGTAACATGGGACACGTGAAGCTGGCCAAGGAAATGAGCAGGCAGGCGCTGAGCCTGCTGGAAAGGCGGTTCCCGCGGACCCACGCTGGGGCCTTTGTCAAGCCTCTGCTGGAAGGGTTGCGGCGTGCTCCTCAGGCCACAAGCAGAACGTCCTCCTGCTGCGGATTTTCCAGGGATTTAGAGCCAAACGCTACACGGTGTGGGAAGCATGACAATCTCAATATGAGTACGCAAGCTTCAACTTTAATGGAGTACTTCACAACATATATTGAAACTGAGTTACACCTGGCAAACTGCCATTGGTGGGTCTACCCCAGCCCCATCCTCTGATTGGTGATTACAACTTGTTGAACAAACAAAGCCAAACAGCAACCACCCCCCCCTGCGCCCAACAGTTAACCTCCTGATACTTATGTCCTTGGACTCCGCCCCACCCAAGGACCCCTAGGCCCTGCCGACCGTCCACCCAGAACTACTCCATGCACATACTCTGCAGTACTTCCTTGCTCGTACAGTCACTCAAGTGATCCGTGGCCACCCTAATCCTGCAACATCCTCCCTTCCACAGGAGGCTCGGTAAGCGGCAGAAGGGACAACACGGGAGAGGAAGAGCCATTTTGTACCCGATCCCACGCACCCAGGCCCAGGCCTGCCTGGGCTTCAGCCCTCTCCCAAGCCTTAGCGGGGCCGAGCCATTAAGGCGTGATGTGTGGGTAGAGCCAGGGATGGCGCAGCCCCATGCTGCCTCCCGTGCGCTGTCTGGAAGAAAGCACACCGCTGGGTAAAAAGCAGCTTGTGCTGAGGGATGCACCTCTGGTGCTGCAGGGCCAGCGCGCGCTCTGTAGCGGTCAGCTGCCCCCAGCGGCACTTCTTCCTTTGCCCCCTTCACCCCGGCCGCCCCCTGGCTTCAGCTGCCTTCCTTCAGCAGTGCAGCTGTCCAGCCCCGCCGCCCTGCTTTCCCTTGCCCTGTCTGGCTCGGTGCTCCACAGCCGTGCCTCTGAGCCCAGCGCTTTCTCTTGTGTGGCAGGAGGAAGAAGCTAGCCTGGCTGCTGCAGCGGAGCAGATGCCTCTCCTTGCTCGAGCACCTCTACAGCCAGGAGAGCACATCTGGCGGACAGAGGTTCTCCCGCCTGGCAGCGCTCATGAAGGCCAACACGGACAGGAAGATGTCCTCCTACCAGGCGGCAGACTCCCATGCCATACAAAATCTTTAAAACCTTCCTCTTCCTACTCTATAGGAAAAAAAATGGCTCCTTTCTTATGTTGGTTATTGTTTGGCCTTTCTTCTTGTGATCCAGAGAAGTCTACACCTCTTGTGAAGCAAGTTTAAAAAAACAGAGATTTATTCTCTGCTTCCTGTCAGTGGATGATGTCAAGCCACTTCCCGGGAAGCTGGGCCACAGTATGCAAGATGTTTGCTTTGGCAGAGAAATATCTTCGTCATGAATGACCCTTCCTGCCCCTTTCTCTCCTCTTCTACAGCTGAGCATGACATAGTGCAGGAGGGAGCATCTCTTGGAGCAGCTAGGGTTGGCTGCCCCTGTTCTGTGCCCTCTGGCCTGCTGCCCAGCCCCAGGCTGTTGGCCTGAGTGGTCAGAGAGGTAGCTTTGATGCTGCGTGAGGATTGCTTGGACATAGTCACAACACCAGTACGTCATCAGCCCCGTTCTGGCCACAGTGGCAAAGCGCAACGTACTGCTGTGAGTAGAGTGAATGCCATCCTGGCTGTACCTGGTGTAGAAGTGTGGGTGGAGCAGAGGCATGGGACTGAATTCCTCCATGTGAAAAAGCAGCACTCATTGCCATTCATCGACATCGGTGAACATTTCTGGACACCAAACAGTGGATGTCAGCACAGTGAGGGGTGGGTGGTGGGTTTCAGCAGTGGCAACAGCAACAGTCAGGGACCTCTGCTGATGTGGATATTTATGAGCGCAGCATGCGAGCTTTTGTTCATTGCTGGTGAAAATGCCTAGCTAATGGTGTTGACTATGTTGAAAAATGATGTTTTGTAGCTGAGTATTTGCTCTATCAAACAATGTTACCATACTCTTTGTAGCTGTTGTAGTTTCCAGGGAAACAATTAGGAGGCATTACTTTTGGAATAACCTTCGTAGATGGGGCCCAGGACAATTCCTCTTCACTCAGTGCAGCCCAGACAAGCCAAAAAGTTGGAGACCTGTGAATATCTATCTGTATATTCTTCTAAATACCTATATTAGGAATAAATCCTTCACTATGAGCGTGGCAAGTCACTGGAACAGGTTGTCCAGAGCAGCTGTGGATGCCTCACCCCTGGAGGTGCTCAAGGCCAGGCTGGATGGGACTTTGAGTGGCCAGGTCTAGTGGAAAGTGTCCCTGCCCAGTGTGGGGCATTGCAAGTAGGTGATCTCTATCCCTTCGAACCCAAAGTATTCCACAATTCTATGGCCTTTCATAGATTACTCAGCCAGAGGAAAGCAGAGAGAGGCGAGGATCAATGGTACTGGGGTCATCTCTCATATATCTTCTCCCCTCAGCATTTCCCAGGAGGGACTGACAGAGAGATTGTGAAGGCAGCTGGGTTTCCTGGGCACTCCTGAGAGCTGTTTGGCAGCCACTGTGCAAGGGAACAGGTCTGGAGAACTGTGGAGCAAGGGTTATGATGCGCTGTGCACATATGTTTCTTGTCAGGATTTTGTCAGAGAGGCCTCTGAATGCCATCTGTTTGCAAATATTGGCCTCTCTGTCTGGTGTTTATTTTGAGCTGCAGGTGCCTTCATATCTTATTATTTTGAATTAATGCCTTCTTTTCTTGTCTGGGCTAAGAAAAAAGCATGGCACTTACAAGAGACCAAAGTAAAGCTTGAGAGAGAGGTTCCTTGCATCTTCATAGAATCATAGAATCCTTAGAGTTGGAAGGTACCTCTCAAGGCCATCTAGTCCAACTCCCCTGCAATGAACAGGGACATGCACAGCTTGATCAGGTTGCATGGGGCTTGATCCAGCCTTGCCTTGAAAGTCTCCAGGGATGGGACACCAACTGCATCACTAGGCAGCTTGTTCCGGTGCCTCACAACCCTCACTGTAAAAGATTTTTTCCTTGTATCTAACCTAAATCTACCCTCTTTGAGCTTTGAACCTTTTCCTGTTGTTCTATCACCACAGAACGTGCAGCTTCCTTATACTCTTCCCACGGTACCTGTCCCTGTTTCCACTGCCTGTGCATGATCTTCTTGCTCTTCAGTTTGACCAGCAGGTCCCTGTTCAGCCATGCCAGTCTCTTGCCTTCTTTTCCTGACTTGCTGCACCTGGGGATGGGGAGCTCTTGTGCCCTGCGGAAAGCTTCCTTAAAGATCTGTCAGCTCTGCTCTGCACCCTTACCCATGAGGACAGTTTCCCAGGGAATTTTGTTGACTAACTCCCTAAGAGCTGGAAGTTAGCTTTCCTGAAATTTAGTATCCTAATTTTACTCTTCACCTTTCTCATACCCCTCCAGAGTGTGAACTCAATCACAGCATAATCACTACAGCCCAGGCAGCCTCCAGTCTTGATGTCACCAATGAGTTCATTTGCACTGGTGAGCAAAAGGTCCAGTATTGCATCCCTCCTGGTGGGCCCACCAATTACTTGACTCAGGAAGCTCTCATCAATGCATTCCAGGAGCCTCCTGGATTGTCTACAGCTCACCATTCTACTTTTCTAGCAGATGTTTGGGTTGTTGAAGTCCCCCAGCAGGACAAGTGCTTGTGATTGTGATGCCTCCTGCACCTGGAGGTAAAAGGCCTCGTTGACAGGCTTTGCTTGATTGAGGGGCCTGCAGCAGACACCAATCCCAGGACTCCCTTCGCTACCTTGGTCTCTGTCACCCATAGGCTTTTGAGCTGCTCGTGGCTGTTCTTTAAGGTCAGCTCTTCATGTTCTATTCCTTTCCTAATGTAGATAGCAACCCCCCCCCCCCTCCTTCCTCACCTGTCCCTACTGAACAGCTTGTAGTTGTCGATAGCCATAATCCAGTCATGGGAATCATCCCACCACGTTTCAGTGGTGCCAACTATATTGTGGTTTTCTAGTAGCAGAGTAGCTTCCAGCTCCTCCTGTTTCCCAAGCTGCATGCATTGGTGTAGAGGCACTTCAGCTGGGCAGCTGGGCTTGTCACCTCCTTAAAGGATAACTCCTTCATTCCTTAAAAATATTTCCCTTGATTTTCCCCATTGCTTTCTCCTATTGTTCCAGAGGCCACTGCCTCATCATCATAGGATTTTGTACAGAGGTGTTGCCAACACCTCTCAAGTCAGCGGATCCTTCAAGTACCCTGTCCCTCTAATGTAGCTATGCCATCCCACATCTTATCATGGGAAGGCTCACTGTCCACCCTGTCCCCCTTCAGACCTAGTTTCAAGCCCTCCCAGTGACCCCACTAACTTTTCCCCAAGGACCCTTCTCCCCCTTTGAGAAAGGCACTTTCTCCATCTTTGAGAAAGGCACACTGCTCAGCTTGGTGTCATCTGCAAACTTGCTGGGGGTGCACTGAATCCCACTGTCCATGTCATTGACAAAGATCTTGAACAGCACTGGTCCCAAGACGGACCCCTGGGCAACTTGTGACCGGTCTCCACCTGGATGTAGAGTCATTGACGAGAACTCTCTGAATAAAGGATTCTGCCAATTATTTATCCATTGAACAGTCCACCCTTCAAATCCACATTTCTGGAATTTAACATTTTCACAGGAAATACTCCTTTATCCATGAAGAGAGATGATGCATCAGATATGAAATTAAAGTGACTCTGGTACTGTTTATTGAAGTCTGGAGTCTCATTTATATCCAGTCATTATTGGGAAACTCCCCTCCCCTCCCCTCCCCTCCCCTCCCCTTCCTTCCTTCCCTCCTTATTTCTTTCTTCCTTTCTTCCTTTCCATTGTTTAAACAGGGCATTAGAAGTTATATCTATTCATATCTGCATAGAACATAAATGAATTACAGGAAAGATGAATTCATAAATATGTTTCTTTCTGTCTTTCATTCAGGATATTTAAAAGAGTCAAGGAGGATGCACAACATTGCATAGCTATACAGATGAACATTAGATACACAGAAATTATGTGAACTGGATAGGATAGGATGGAAAAGAAGGTATTTGTGATTTGGTTTTAAAAATTACTGTATCACTAAGGACCAGAGGATGAAATCGTCATGAGAGAAGAGAGGTGAGAAGTGCATGCCAATCAGAATGAAAGCTTAAGTTAAGAAATAACATGGCAGGTGCCATGGACAACACCTACCACCACCTCCTGCCAGGCAGTGGGGACAGGCAGCTGGAGGAGAGCTCTGCCTTCCCTCCACATTGGGAACAATGCTATGGAAATCTTGCTCAGCCACAGAAGGGACAAGGGGAGAAACCACCACAACTCTTAAGGACTGTGTTCTTATGTTCTTACAACCTGTTCCTTCATTTCATGCCTGTAAGTGGTTTCTAAGTGTAATCCTATTAACAGAAAACGTCACATCAAGGCATCTATGAGTACAGGGATGCTCCAAAAGTAATCCCTCCTATTTTATTTTGTTGGCCTACAATGTAAATTGTGTATGTTGGTGGTATGGCAGTAGAGGTTGACCCTTCCTGCCAATATTTCATTACATTTTGTTGCCATGCAAAAGATGGAAGCAGAGGAGCAGTCTTTAAGATGGTATCTGACATGGAATTGCGTATAAAGCGCTCCATGTGGAAAAAATTGCACTCACTGACATTCACTGATGCTTGCTGAATGTTTATGAAGACCAAATAGTGAATGTGAGCACAGTGAGGTGGTGGGTGGTGTACTTCAGCAGCAATGACAGTGACAGTGGATCACTTCTCCTGGTGCATATTTTTACAAGTGCATCATGTGGGCTCTCATTTCTCGTGGTGAAAATGCATAGCTAATGGTTTTGACTATTGCATATGAAATATTCAATGGGCGTAAATACATGCTAAGAGGCTTCCTGAGCTATCATTATAACAATGATAGGATTCTAATAGGGAATTTTGTAATGTGATTGAGACTCTTCCACCCTCTATTCAATCATATATCTATAATAAAATATTTGAAAAAAATTATTGTCATGTAACAGAATTACTTTTTAATTTGCATTTCCAGTGTGCTGAAAGATTGCAAGTTGGAACTATTGAACTTACATATTTCAATTTAGACAGTCACTGCTTATCTTTCAGTTTGCTAGGGAACATTTAGTGGGCATAGTTCTGAATCTCACTGAGAACTGGAAAACCTCAATATCACTGTTTGTGTTGTGTATTATTAAGGTATCAAGCTAAGTTTACAAATGCTAAGAAAATACACTGAGACATAATTATAGGTATGCTTTAAATTATATTATGCTTAGTCAAATTATCCAGGGACTTGTAAACCCCAGGAAATTGACTGATGCAGTATATTAAGTGACTTGTATTCAGGTTAGTTCCAAACAAGGATATTAATTCCTGGCTAAGGAGTATTTCAGTTTTAGTAGAACTCACATACAGACATAATGCTTGAATATCAGGATCTCATTAGTTACTCCAGAAGGTCTTACGTCATTAATTTTTCATGTAGAGACAAATTCATTAGTGTTACTTCAGGGAGTTAGTCAACAAAATCCCCTGGAAATTTGTCCTCAAGGACAAGCAGAGTTGGCAGATCTTTAAGGAAGCTTTCCTCAGGGCACAAGAGCTCTCCATCCCTAGGTGTAGGAAGTCAGGAAAAGAAGGCAAGAGACCGGCATGGCTGAACCAGGACCTGCTGGTCAAATTGGAAAACAAGAAGAAAAGGCACATGCAGTGGAAGAGGGAACAGGTTTATAGGGATGCTGCTAGGCTGTGTAGGGATGGGGTCAGGAAGGCAAAGGCCCAACTGGAACTGGACTTGGAGTGGGGTGAAAACAAGAACAAGAAATGCTTCTGCATGTACATAAACCAGAAAAGTAAATCCAAGAGAGTATACTCCACCCAAAGAGCAATATAGGCAAGCTGGTAACAATGGAGAACAACTCAACAACATTTTTGCTTTAGTCTTTAGAGGAACAGCTCTGCACAGACCCAATGAGTGGATGGTTTGAAAGGTAGGGAGTGGGGAAGCAATGTCCATTCTGATGTAAGTGAAGATCAAGTTTGTGACTACTTGTAGTACCTGAACATCCATGAGTCTATCAGTCCTGAAGAGATGCATTCTAGAGTCCTGATTGAATTGGCTGATGTGGTCACCAAGCCACCCTTGATGGTATTTGAAAAGTCACAGCAATCAGGTGAAGTCCCTGGTGACTGGAAAAAAGGCATTTTTTCCCACGTTATGAAGGGTAGAAAGGATGACCCCGGGAACTATGGTCCTGTCAGCCTCACATCTGTGCTGGGGAAGATCATGAAGTAGATCTCCCCAGAAGCTACGCTAAGGCACATGGACAAATGGTGTCCCTCTGAGGATGCTCTTCAATATCTTCATCAGAGACACTGGCAGTGAGATTGAGTACAACCTCAGTAAGTTTGTGGATGATACCAAGTTATATGGTACAGTTGGCACACCTGAGGGACAGGATGCGATCCAGAGAGACTTAGGCAGGTTAGAGCAGTGGGCCAAGGAGAACACCATGAGGCTCAATGAAGCTAAGGGCAAGGTCTTGCACCTGGGTCAGAGCAACACCCGCTATGAGTACAAGCTGTGAGATGAAAGGAGAGATTACAGTGTTGTCAAAAAGGACTTGGGCATACTGGTGGGTGTTAAGTTAAACATGAGCTAGCAATGTGCCTTTGCAGCAGAGAAGGCACCACAGAAGTGTGGCCAGCACGCCGAGGGAGTTGATCCTGTCCCTCTACTCTGCACTGATGAGACCTCATCTGGAGTACTCCTTCCAGATGTGGAACTCACAGTACAGGAGGAAAATGGACCTGCTGGAACACATCCAGAAGAAGGCTACAAAAATGATCCAAGGCATGAAATACTTTCTCTGTGAGGAGAGGCCGAGAGAGCTGAGGCTGTTCATCCTGGAGAAAAGAAGGCTCTGGTGAGACCTGATAGCAGCCTTTTGATATCTAAAGAGGAGTTATAAGAAAGAAAGGAACAGACTCTTTAGCAGTGTCTGTTGTGATAGGATTCTACAATTCTATGATTCTACTGACTGTGATAGCTTCTTCTACCTCTTCACAGTGTTAATTGTAGCAGACCATAAGTCTAAGGCACTGCAGCAAAAGAACATTTGTGTTACAGGACCTTTTCCTGATGATATTCCTCTCTTATCTGTTCTAGCTCTTATTTTTCCGTAAGTCTTAATTCTTAGTCAGCTGTGGTCTTTTCTGTGATCAAATACACGAGGACGTTCCAGAGGAGAAACGGAGGTGATAAAAATGCATGTCTCACTTGAGTGATTCTCAAGGACACTTTAAGACTACTTAAGTTGCAGATATAAGTTATCCATTAATTTCAATGCTAATTTTCTGAGTTCTGAGAAACTTCAAAGAATCCATTGAAATGACCTAAAGAAAGAGGAGCGCACTCAATCCAAAACTCTACTGAGACTAGTACTTTTCAGTGCTCTTCCCCTTGCTGGTTACCAAAATGTTTTCAGTGAAACTGCAAAGTTTTTAATGTAACAAATGCAAGTCTCTGCGTTTTGGTTTGCATGACTTTCTTCTATATATTCTCCAAAAGCTGTTCTTGCATCTTCTTCTCCCTGACTTGTAGGGTCAGAGCTGAATGCATCTTCAGCCTCTCCTGGCTTCCACATGTTTGACTGCATGGAATTGGGGCCAAGTCTAATAGGACAGCTATGCAGCTAGCCTTCCAGGAGGTTTTAGAAGCCCTGGACAGGGATTTCACTTTCCCTTCTCCCTGAGCAGGTTTTTGAGCTGAGCTCTCACCTCTGCTTTCTTCATGAGCTGCATTGCAGGGACAATGTGCCCTCACGTTGCTCTTCTTATGTGGGCCTGATGGAGCTGTACCTTGTTGATGAGTCACTGCCTCTGTTGTCCTTGTGGTGCTCGGTTGTGGTTTGTCTTCCTTGCACAACAGCCTGACCTTGCTGCTTGCTGACATGAGGGTACAAAACAGTCAACAGGAACGAATCAGTTTAAAGCGATGAACACTGTCTAAGAAAAGCAGAAAGGCTTATTAATGCATTATTCTCAAGCATGCAGGCAGAAAGAGCAAAAGGGCAGAAGAGTGAGATCCATTTTATTATTTTTCTGAGTCCTCTGTTAGCACCTGGCAAGCAAAGCATGTTTATTTTGAAATATTTTAATTTCATTTATTTTATTTTTTTTTCATGTAGCTTTTTTTTTTTTTTGCCACTGGAATAAAGGTTTGGAGACGTAACTACTGTAAAAAATATATAGTGAGAATTTTCTTTAAATTTGGCATTTTTCCTCCTCTGAAGATTCTAGAAGGTAGGGAAGAACCATTATTCATGGAATATGCAAACTGAAATGTCATCCTTCATTTGAATTTAATCTTTGACATTTCCCTTTTAAAGAGACTGTGGTTGGATATTAGCACAAGTTGACAAAGGTCTGCAATAATTAATATGTATGAGAGAAGATGCTAACAAAACAAAAAAGGAAATAGCTTGCAAATATTAAACACAAAAGGGACTTTGATATAACTGTTGATGACAATACCTGCTTACAGACAGGAAAACTGAATAAAAAGCAGTAAAAGGAAGAGTAAGACTTAACTTGTTAATTCAAATGCTCTTAAAATATAAGAAGCCTGGAGTTCTACCCATTATAAATTTTCATTTACTAGCCAAAATCGATGCCTACAGATATTAAACAAGAGCGGAAACTTATTTTTTCTAAAGCCCTTGTATTTCAGAGTTTTTGTTGAAGGTTTTGTTAGATGTCACAAAGGAGCAATTACATACACTGCTCCAACATGCACATGCAGGATTGGGTTACCAGAAAGCTGAGATGCCTGGCAAAGGGCAGTCTCACATCCTGTTACTACTCTATCATGGTACCTTGGTAGGGAAAAATCTGCTGGAAGGGAGGGAGTACTGCTTGTTCTTGCATCTTGACTTGACGGCCACATTTAACTATGGATATTATTTTCTTGATCAAATGTGAAATGGATGCCAGAGTGTTCATCGCATCAGTTTTGCACAGATATTAAGGGCTCTAAATCCTTCGTTTCATGGCCACCTCTTCATTTTTCCAGCTCAAATTATATGTACATACATGCATACTCCTTTGCACATCTGATGGAAATAAGATATTTTTGCATCTGAATTTGTCAGTGGATCACACGGATAGAGTTTCACTTAGCTACAATGCAATAATATCATCTGGAATGCTAATGGGGGAATAAGAATTCTGTGAAAAAATAAGAGAGTCTGTATAGGCATGTAGTCTACTAATCTTTGAGTCTTCTTTTGATTTTCAGTATGCTTGACAGGTGAGCTGAGGTTTGCCCTGTACCTGTGATATCATTTACAGATGTGTGCAGTGAGATGATGTTGGTGGAATGACTGTGAAATAAATTTAGTTTTTCATGTTCTCTGGATAACATTCTCTATGAAGGTAGCTACTAGACCTATTTGTGAATGAAGCTGATGTCAATTTTAGATAATGATTTAAGCCAGCAAGTGTTTGATTAACTGACTATATCATTAACTTACAGAAAAAGTAACTTTTTGGGAGTCCCAAAATGATCTAAAACCAGATTGCTTTCTGACCTTCAAAAATTATACAGTACTAATAAAACCATAAACTTCAATAAGTAAGTTTTCTTGTTATCAGAAGTAATACCCAATTGTAATTTGTAATTGAATTTTGTAATTATTCTGCAAGCTTTAATTTGATGAAGGATCTATATTTCTCTGTTTTTGAACAGTTTTGTACTTGGCACATTTCTCTAATGCAGACTCTACATTTCCCTGTGGAAATTCAAATGCAACTAGCAAATTTATGTTTTATTGTTATTTTAAAGTTATATGGATGAGCTTACCCAGTGCAGTGAGAATAAAAAAAGCAGTGTGTAAAGACTGAATGACAAAGCTCACAGGTGCTGTGACTAATTATTGAATGACTGATGTCGATGAGAAGTATTTTGAAGGTGGGTTATCTGTGATGGTAATGATTGAAAGGGGGAAATAAGAGTATCAAAGGCCCCCTTAACCAGTAGGCCAGATAAGAGAACTGGTTTCAGACTAAAGGAGGGGAGATTTACACTGAATATAAGGAGAAAGTCTTTTACAGTAAGGGTAATGAAGCTCTGGAACAGGCTGCCCAGAGAGGTGGTGGCTGTCCAGTCCCTGGAGGCATTCAAAGCCAGGCTGGACCAGGCTCTGAGCAACCTGATGGAGCTGAGGATGTCCTTGTTCATTGGAGGGGAGTTGGACTAGATGACGATTCTTTCAACTTGAACGATTTTATGATTCTATGACTCTTTATTCATGCATTTAAATCTCCCAACAAAAAAGGAAAAGGCTAAATCTTGAGAACTGAAGCATTCATTAACTTGGTTATGCTTGTAACCATTTGACTAGCTTTGAATGTTGTTAGCTAATGTGTATGCTGATACTGACTTGGAAGAAGGGAGTTTTCAAATAACACTGATTCTTTCACAGAGAGTGATAATGAGATATTGAAATTATGTTTATCATTCTGTTTCCTGCTGTTTCCTTTCTGCTGAGGTCTCACTCAGCTTAGGGATATAACAAAGTGATTTAGACTTTCTTTGTGTCTTACAAATTCTGTAATAACACTCCATGGTGCAGGAGTGTACCGTGAGAATATATCCTTTTCTTTCCTTCCTCCACGCAAATAACTGCCCAGGGTTGCAAAAACTCCATCTGCTGTAGGGAACAGAGCCAAACAATTGCATAATTTACAACTTGGCTCTTGTGGAATTACCTGCTTTTGTTGTTGTTGTTGTTGTTGTTGCTGTTGTTGTTGCGGTTTACTGTTGTAGTTCCCTTTTGAAAAACTGTTCATTTTCTCTCTTTCTCTCCTTTTTCCTTTCTTCCCGACTGTTGATCTCACCTTTCTAACTAAGCTAATGTAGGACTTCACAGAGTAAGTAAAACAATGAGCAATGCAGCATGGATCACTGAAGGATTAGTTTTATTTTTCAAATGCCAAACAAGTTTTTTATTATTCCTTTTGGATCAGAGATCTTAGGCAATGCAAAGAAGAGCATGGGAAAATCTGGCAGGCTCGTGCATTGATGCAGAGGGGCAGGGAGAAGAAGAGATTCGGTATGATTTGTCAGATTCTACAATTTTTACTTTTTTCATTCCTGAGTGTAAATTCCCACCTTCCTAGCTTGCTAGAAGTGATCATAAGTTATGGACATCAGTGTGGACTAGAGATCTTTTACTATCTTTTTGTAAAAGAAGAAAAAAATCCTCCCAAATCTAAAGGAACAAATTAAACTATTATGAGAAGTGAATTGGCTGATGCAATCTATATATTCTTCTTCCTTTTTGCTGTTGCAGTATTCAAACACCTTTATTGATTATGTCTTCCATGGCATTTAACTAAGGCCACGTAAAATTATTTCATCAATTGAAAAGGTGTTTCTGAAAAAAAAAAAAGTGATAGGTAAGAGGTATTTATGTTCAGATTCCTCTTTTGGCTACAACATACGACCAAAGGCTTGTATCAGGTGACAAACATTGGTTGATGTCCTCTGGGATGCGCATCTTGCAATGCTCTCTGTCCTGAGTGTATGTTTTGGCTGAACAGCTGAGGAATAAAGTGGAGATTTCAGTCTGAACTCACATCCTGTACTGGATACTCACTTCTTCAGTAAAAATTAATCTGTGTCTTCCTAAAATTCATAGCTTCTTTGTCATCTTTTTTTTTCTTTCCCCCCCTGAAAAACTAATTTATCCACAACAGTGTTTCTTCACCAAAGCAATTTAGGAGCTGCTCTTCAGTTGCTAAAGGTTTCCTTTCACTTCACTCTGCCTCTCTAAGCAAACATAAGCTATGAGGGACAGTTATAATTAACTAGAGTTTCCCTGAAAACTACAGCAAATACAGAGACCATTTTGTCAGCGTGCCCTTCTGTGCATGGCAACAAAATGTAACGGGATATTGGTAGAAAGATTCAACTTCTTCAGCCACACCACCAACATCCATCTCTGACATCCTGGGCCAACAAAATAAAATAGGAGGCATTGTGTGTAAGTACAGATCTGTAAGAGCTATTGTTATTCATGCACGAATAAGCTGTTTTTGGACAGGCAGGCCCTGTGCCTTCTGGACATTATTTGTTCCTTGTTCTTCAGGCCTTGCAATTCCTCCCTGGGGGTTTGGGGTGTGTTTCCCAACAGTAGGGAAGTTAAAATGCCCTCCTTCAGGGTTATCTCACCTCTGGGATGCTTTTTAGACTTAAGCTAATGCCAGTTGGCTGATCATAAATCTCGGCTCTAGGAATACCTAGGGCTAAGCCTTTTTTTTTTTTCACAATTCATTATTCCACTTTTTTTTTTTTTTTGCAGATTTTATATTTATTTTTCTTTGCTGTAGTTTATCTTCTCTGTTTCTGATTATTTCTCTTCTACCACTTCCTCTTCAGCTGTCCAAAATTTCTGAGCCCACTCCTTCTCATTCCAGGAAGGGGCACATTTAATTTTTGCAGCAGTCACCTATGGCAATCCCATCTGTGGTGCAAATTTTCTGCCACATTAAAGTGTAAATACCCGAATTGGTGCTGTGGGTGCAGTTGTGTTTGAATGCGCTCCTGTGGCCATGGTGAAAGAAGGTAGTCATGCCCAAATGAGAAATCTCGTGTCTAGCTTACAGAATAGTGCTCTTTCCTGAAGCCACAGATTATAGATTCCTTTGGATTGCAGGTGATAAATACACTGTCTGCTGAGCATGTGTGTGTTCTGGTTTCTCCTGAGACAGAGTTGATCTTTTTTCCTTCAAAATGTCTGGTATGATGCTACGTGTTGGCTTTGGGAAAAGAACCATGATGAAAACACAGCAATGTTTTTGTTGTTGCTGAGTAGCGCTGTAGGGAGCCAAGGACATTTCAACTTCTTATACTGTCCCACCAATGAAGAATGCTGAGGGGGACACAAGGAGCAGACAGGGGAGATAATCAGGACAGCTGATCTAAACTGGCAAAAGGGATATTTCACACCACATGATATAATGCAACAACAACAACAACAACAAAGCATTAAAACCTGTGGGAAGTTGGCAGGGGGTAGGGGAACAGCAGCTGCTCAGGGACTGGATGGACTTCGGTCAGTGAGTGATCAGCAATTGCATTGCTCTTCAGTCATTTTGGAAACAGATATAATATTGTTATAATTACTATGATTTTCTTTTTCTTTTTCTATCCTGTATTTGTATCTCTCATTTTGGAAACAAGTAGTATTATAATTACTGTTATTTGGCTTTTCTCTTCCTTTTCTATATTGTTAAATAGGTTTTATCTCAACACACAAGTTGTAATTTGCTTTTTTTTTCCAGTTCTCTCCTCCATCCCAGTGGGAGTGAGCAAATGTGTGGAGCTTAGCTGCCTGCTGGGTTTAAATGACAGTAGTCTTTCTGGCACCCAGAGTGGGGATTGAAGGGTAGAGATAATGGCAGACCTGGCCAGAGAGTGTTAAAATTGTTATCAACATTGAAGTAGTTAAATAATTGGTGATCACGATGTTGTTTTTCAATTACTTTTTAGAGTTTTTTCAGAATCTTATCTGGGAACTATATCATTTAGCAACTCACTTGCTATACATGTTCCCTGTTGTACCGCTTATCATCTCTGGATAGTTATGAATGGCAGAGAGTGTGGCATAGTATGGGCAGGTGCCCAAAGCGGTGGACTCCCTCAGTGTTTTGGAATTTCACTTCTGAACAACTGCAGAATCCTGAAAAACTAGCAAAATATTTGGAAAAGGTCTGCTGTGAGCCTGGCAGTTCTAGAGAGGCACAAAACACTGCAGTGTGCTGTGGGCTGGCCCATGCCAACACTATTTGGCACTCTCAAAGGAAAGAGAATGAATGCCTCTGGATCTGATGACAATGAGATGGGCCCTGTGGCCAGTCCAATCCCTGCAATAGGCCCTGTGGTCAGGGCCTTGCAGTTCAGCCACAGAATCAACCTGTGCCAGTATCAGTTATGTCTACACATAAGAGAAAAAAATGTCTGATCGTTTAGTGAGGAAAGAAATTCCTACATAGATGGAAGAAGAGATGAAAATGAGGCATGACTGTCACAAGAATGAGAGGAGGGAGAGGAAGAGGACATAAAGGAGGCAATAACTGTCCTACCCCTAACCATGTGCAAGCTATGAGAAATGCGATGGGATTTCATCTGTTGTCCAGGTGAGCACATTGTGCCTTGGCTGCTCCAGTTCTGGGAGACTGGGGTTAGTAGCCTGAACTTAGCGGGCAGTGAAGCCAGGCAGCTGGGATCTCTTTTTAAGGAAGACGCCATTGGCTAAACAATTGGAAAACGGACACAGGTCTTCACTCTGTGGAGGCAACTCTTGACAGCCATGAGAGGAAGACATCCCTTCAAGGACCTGGTACATTACCCAGGCAACTGAACTACCATGGAGAAATATATCCAATACCTGAGGGAATTAGATGTACTGGGGGTGATGTATAATGTTGACCTGAACAGTGATCAGTTATCCCAAGATCCACTTGACATTTGTGAGAGGTAGATTTTTTTTTTTGCAGTGGAAACTTCCAGTACTTTTGTATGTAGTGTAGAACAAGTTGTTTTTCACAAAGGAAGCTGCTGAACAAAGTAAAGCTGAGACTGGGGCGTTCTGCCCTGGGTAGAACTGGCACAGGCACAAGGTAAGGTAAATATGCAGGGGAGGGAGAGCCTGGCACAGGACAGAACGAATGTGCTACCTTCTGGAAACATTGCCCTCCTGTCTCCATGGAAAAGTACAAAACATACCTAAAAACAGTAGGTTGATAACAGATCTTATATGAAAATGTATCATAGCAACAGCGTCGGGAAGATTGTGAGCCTGAGACACTCAGCCAGTGAGTGCCAGGAGAGAGGTTACCTGTGTCAGACCCAAGGTGTAGAATGCTGTGGATTTCACTGACTAGTTGCTCAGTTTCTCCCTTGTAAGTAAGGGTTGTGTGCCAACTATTGCAATAATGAATAAACTGCTGTTCTCATGATCTTGCTTGAATACAAATCTTTGATTCTGAGCATTTCTCACACATTAGGTGCTCACTGCTCATGTGGCGAAGATTTGTAAGGAGAGCACCATGATCATATGCCAACCCAATAACAGCAACAGCCTGGAAAGACGGAGATCAGCCAGTGGTGGATGAAATGGCTAGCCTACTTTGACAATATGAAGAAAATCTCTCTGCATCCCTACAGGCCTGTGCCTCAGCTCTGGAGAAACTGTCCTGGGAGTGCTAGCAATTAAAAGACAGTATGTCCTACTCCACACCTTTACAGACCAGTATCTCAGCTATTAGAAGTAAGTGCTCCTCTGCTCTAGAGAAAGGACATAGTGGGTATAGATCACATGCCAATGTATGGATTTACCCATGTGACCATGGAGAGGATATGAGGAAGTGGGATGGAAAACACACCTCAACCCATGAGGCATGAGTATGTAAGTTGCAAGGAAAAACAATGGCAAAAGAGGATTGATTATCCCTGGAAAACTGCTGCTTCAGCCTCTAGTGGACTGTTTTGATACGCTGATCTTATTTCTGACTTTAATTCACACGTGGATTCAGTGGCTTGGCACATCAGAACCACAGGAGTATAAGGCTTTAGTGGATGCTGGTGCACAGTGTACTCAAATGTCACCAAGTTATACAAGGGACGAACTCATTTGTATTTCTGGAGTGACAGGGTATCCCGAAAGCTAATTATATTGGAGGGTGAAGCGAACCTCACCAGCAATGAGTGGCAAAAGGACACCACTGTGACTAGCCCAGAGGCTCCATGTATCCTTGATATAGACATAGACTACCTCAGGAGAGGGTGCTTCAAAGACCCAAAATGGTATTGGTGGCCTTCCACCGCATTCCACCCTGGAGATTTTCCTTTCCTCAAGAGGTAGACATTTCAGTAAGTCACCTCCAGTAAATATTCCAGGTAATCCACACCAAGACAATAGTAACTCAAACTTCACAATATTTAGACTGAATCATCATAGTATTTAGCAGAAAAGTGTTACCAGTCCTGAGCAAAACCTTGGGCTTAGTGGTGAGACCAAAGCAAGACGTTGGGGAAAGGGAGATGCATTCCATCAAAAAACAGCTGAGGGTCTTGAATTCCAGAAAAACACCAGAGTTGTATGCAACAAATAGCAGAACAAAAGCAGGACTACACTTAAAACAGAATGCTTGAGACAGATTATTGCCTTTCTGGATTAGATGAGTAATTCATCTAGTCTGCTATTGTTCTATTATAAGCGACTATCACTGTTTCAGGGAACACTGCCAGAAATTGTTCAATGAATGGTTATTAGAATAATGATTTCTCTTGAAAAAATAGGGGTTCAAATTTGTTACGTTTTGTTCTAATGTAATAACCTCTAACAGTGTTCTCATTAACTACATTGAAATGACTTCTTGAGTCTCACCACCTGTTGGTTTTTGCTCTCACGGCCTGTAGACCCAAACGCTGACCAAGATGTAGGAACAGGTTCCTTTTTATCTGTTTTGTAGTTGTTGTTTTTCATATTCACTAAGTGTACTTGACTTTGTCTTTTCCCAGACACTCACTATTATACTCATTCTTGTTCCTTCTCTAATTAAACAGTTCCAATTTATTTCACTTTATTCTCAGGTGTCTGTGCCTCCAAGTGGAGGAAGCCAACTTGTGCCTATGGCAATCTCTGGCATAACTGTTTTTCTCTCTCTTCATGCCTCTTTTTGAGAGAAATGCTGCTAGATTTGGACAGTCATATTAAATTGCTTTATATTGGACTACACAGGATATTATTTTCAGTATTTCACTTTTCTTTGTTTAGTTGAATATTTTGTTTGCAACTTTTCATTTCTGTCCGTCGCTGAACAGAGACGTTTTCATTCCTTGATCAATAAACCTTCACTATTGTCTGTGATAGGTTAATTTGGAACACGGTGGTATGTGCAGAAATTCTTTTTTCCTGTATTATTTTTATCTGAATTAAATTGCTTTCTACATTTGGGCATCTGCTTCCATGGATTTATTACATTTGTCAGTATTTTCTCAAAATCATCTCTAATTCTAACAATTCTAATGGAGGATTTTAGCAAGTCCCTGCTGTGTCCTATTGGTCCAGTATGTCATCCCAGCAGTTTTCCCCTGGAGGCTGGCAGATGTGAATGCCACTTGCAGAACCTGTCACTTCCAAAACACCCTAGCTGCCACGTGGCCACTGCAGAGCGCTCCCAGCTGTTAGCTGATGTTTTCTCTAGCACTGGGCACATCAACCTCTTGTTGCCTCATATACTGCTTGTCGGTGCCTGTATGCATCACAGGAATTATGAACACATAGCAAAGAGCAAGAATAGTCCAGGGACTGAGGGTGAAATAATAGGCTTTCTTGTGGGTTTCTGGCACTGGAGGAGGAATCCTTCTGACATCTCGCCCTTTTATTGGAGCTGTGAAGGGGTGGTGGGGTCCCAGGCAATCTGATCTAGTGCCTGATTTAATGACTGGCAAACCTGTCCAGAGCAGAAGGGCTGTAAATAGATGATCTTCAAGGTCATTTACAATCAAAGCCATGTTTTCCAGTGAAATGTAACTTGTCTCTTGCTCTTCACTTAATCTCTTTAATCAGTTTCTAATCTTGCTAAATTCCAGCTTCTGAGGGGAGGATAGGGAAATATTTGCCAGTGTACTGTTCTGCTGCTGAGGCAATGCTGGCTTGACTCCTGTAAGAAGAATCACTGCAGAGGCAAGATAGAATTGCAAGGTCCCTCTCCTCCTGGTAGCTAGATACAGACGCTTACTGAAATAACCATTACCAAAAGAAAACTGTCTTTCAGCCTTCACATCTTTCGAGCTGATGAGGAACTATGTGCTTGTATCTTTACCCCGATAATGAAATGTTGATTTGTTTTTCCCAATTAATGCATAGATTTTTGGATTAAAAGTAGGCTACTCTCTAATTCTCTTGCCAAGTACTTAAAATCCTAATCTTCCAGGTCTCTTAGGATTTTTGTTGTTGTTGTGTGTGCAATGCTTTTCTGCTAATATTTGTAGTATGGTAAAGAGTAGCCCACGCTTTCTTCTCAGGCGTACTTTGCTTGTGAAATAAGCTATGCTTTGCCACCATCGTTTTAGTATTTGTTCCAGTTTTGCAACTAGATGGTAGCCCTCTCAGCTTACTCAGTTTGATCCAGCTCTTGTCTGCAATCCACATATTCCTTACCTGATCTATCCCAATAGTGATCTTCATCTAAGATACATTTCTGATGTTGCCAAGGCTGAAGTTCTGTGCATAGACTTACTCCAAGCAGAGCTGGGCTTGATAGTGCTATCTGCACAGTTGTTGCTGGTTACCAGAGTAGTGGGTTCTTCCTTAAAAAAGAGATGCTAATTAGGGTGCTGGGGAGAATGAGTGTTTGGAATGAAACCTTAGGTGATGATTTGGGCTGTGAGGTGGGAAGTTTAGGTGAATGTTCAAAGAGAGAACTGGGGATTTTGGGAATGCAGGTTATTCAGACTGGTTGATTTGGTGGGTAATGGGGAGGCAGTGGGGCACTGGGGTGACTTACTGAGTTTTATTCATCAGAGAGATGGAGTTCACTGGAAAGCAATTTGGTGGTTTGACACTGTGGGCAGACATCAACTCTGGCAAGGGGCAGGACAAATCAGTTGTTTCTCAGATTACTGATGTGACAAACCTCGATCTCATCTTGTATCTTTTCCTCAGTAGAAAATGTGCCAGACACATGAAGGCTCTCAAGACATACTACTAATTTCATTCAAACACAAACGAGAATGAAGTGGCTTTCAAAGAGATTCAGTTTTTCTGGCTGAGACGTAAGTCTTCCAGCTGTGCCTTTGCAGGGTAGGCGCTTCTACTTCCTGCTCAGCAAGTTTAAATGGACCAACTCCACATCATGCCTGTGAGCCCCAAAGGAAGGTGTTACTCTCATGACCTGTGCTGCTCAGCGGCAAACGTGCTTTGGCTTTCCATGTGTCCCCACACTGCTGTACACAGTGTGGGGCTGCTGCATGGTGCATCACAGTCCACTGCCTCACTATATGGTCAAGGACAAGGGGAACACCACAGTTACTGTTGTGTTAAACACCACAGATTTGTGTAAGTAGGCTGCTAGAAACAGTGGGCTTAGGAGCACTCTAGTTCAAACCAGACACTTCCTCTGTCTTTTTTTTTTGAAACACTGCTGATATTTTCCATGTATTCTTCTAAAAAGCTCCTTGTGAAACACTTTGTCAGCAGACTGTGGGCATTTGTACCTCTGGGAATTTGGCAGAGGGTTGTATTTCTATGTTTCTTGCTTTATTACTGAAATCCCAAGTTTTGCTAATTTTAACTACTATTAACCTAATTTCAGAACAGCTGACCTGTTTTCATGTCACTTTTTGTTCCTATGTTGTGCTGTTTCTGTTCCTTTTTCCTTTTCATCTCAGCTTTCATGAGAGATACATTTCTCCATTGGACTGAATTTTCTTTGTTAAGCGCTTCCTTTCCAGCTTTGCTGCTTTGCATTTGGATTTGTGCTTATTTGTGTTTTTTGTTTGTTTGTTTTACTTATAGATCTGAGGCTTATTATTAGTTAGTAGCTTCCACTTTTGTTGTCAGCCTATTTCTACCAAATGGCTTTCTTTCATTTGTTTCAGGAATCTCAAGAGGTTATACAACTTTCCTTGGTCTAAAAACATACAGAAAACTGAGTGGACTCAAAGAGAAATTAATTGGAGGGAAATAAAACCTATGATCATTAAAAGGGAAAAAAGTTCTGTATGACTTATTGAAATATGGAGTCTTTAAAGATGGGTCTGCTAATAGCTGTTTCCACCTGGAACTTGATTGGTGTCTTATCTCAAATGCAACAGAATTCACAGTACAATGATTACCTTGCTTGACACTGATGGAAATTGGCGGAAAGGTCTTCATCCAGAGCATTTAGAGTGAACAGAGACAATGACTAAAGTCAGTGAAATACAGAAAAATCTGTATTGTTAACTTCCTGAGGAACTCAGGAAGTAACTCAGGAAGTAACTGATTTTATTTAGTTAGTTAGTTGTTGAAAGAGTATTTTCTTTTAGTTGGTCATCTTGACTAGTTCTTAAGTATCATTGGTAAATGGGAGGTTATGTTTCTGAGTAGTCTGTTGAAACTGCAATAAATGGCAGACTGGACTCATGATCACTCACCTTTTTTTTTCCTTTAGCTTTAAACAAGTACAGCCAGATGCTTCAGTCTTGCTCACTGAGTGTTTCAAATGGTTAAGCATCTCTACTAAATCTGTGACAACACTTAGCATGAGATAGGTGATAAAGAAGGATAGGAAATGTTGATTTGTTGCAGCAGGTTTAGAAGCCAAAGAGACATTATCTCTTGAGGGTATGAAAACAACTATTATTTTTTATGTCCAGGTGCAGTTGCAGACAAAGAGCAGAAATCAAAAGGAAAATGGATCTCCAGGCTGCCAATCATGCAAATGTTTTTATAGCCATCCCCCTCCACTTCAATAACCTGTTTTCCTGTCAGATCTCTCTCCTGAATGCACAGAAGTTCCCCTTTGATATTTTTCCTCATTTCTCCCAGTGGCAGAAGTTGACCAAGCCTGAAAGAAGCTGGTTTTATTTCTCAGGTTTTACTAGTACTTCTTTTTTTCCTCCTTTTTTTTTTTTTAACTTTACATCTTGTGTACAATTGATCTCTTTTCCTTCACCTGCTCTTTTATCACCTAAGAGAGACAAGATAATGTTTCAGTTGGAAACGGGGAGTGACTGAAGTAAACCTACAGATTTTGCCCCCTTGTACTCCCACAGGGAACTCCTGGAGTGACACACACACGAGCAAACTGGAAGGCCATGTGTGGTAGCAGAAGTTGCAGCCTATGGTTAGTCACCACATGCTGGGAGTAAGAGCTCTTGGGGGACAGTCTGCCCAGTCTCTAAGCTGAAAGACAAGGTGTGAGAACAGGACCCCTCTGGACTGACAGTGGGACGAACAGGTAAGCTGAGAGATGATTCTGTATTTAGGTAAACATAGAGTTTGCCAGTTGCTTTTAACAGCTGAAATGTCTTTTGAGGTGAAGACTCAAAAAAGGAGAACTGGATTATATAATTCTTATTTACGTCCCTCTTGAGCATTTGTTATTATTGCGCAATCTGTTTTTCCTAAAGCTTATCCAGCTCCTTGGTTATCTGATGTTCATTTAATTTGAATGTGCTTCACTTGTAAGACTTTCCTTTTCCAAATCTGCATATCTACTGCGTGCTGAGGTGAGCAGGGATGTCTAGATTGCTGGGCACTTTTCAGTGCAAATGAAATGGCTGCTTCAGAGCCCTGCTGGATCAACAACGCCTCTCAAATGTTAAAAAAATCACTGCTCAATTTTTAAATAATGAGCAGAGTATATTTATATTATAGCTGTATGTGGGGATAGCATCACCTCTAAAATACTCTGAAATACAAGAGGAAGATGGAAAATGTTGTCATTTATCTTGTATTAGCCTATGCAACTTATTTTCAGTCAAAAAAGCGAAGTGATGAACTTTGAAAGGTTTCTTTTTTCCCCTCTCAATTTCACTTGTGGAGAGGATGAAGGAAGCATTACAGATGTTAGGAGCTGTCATGGATAAATCAGAAACAACATGCCTTTTCTTGCTAGAGGCATTCAGGCAGTGAATATTAGTTATTTTAAATTCAAAACAACATGAGGTTGTAATCACTAGATTAATTAAAAAGTTTGGTATCTTTACCTTTTGTTATGCCTTTACCTTGCTCATGGTGAAACCATTTCAGTTTTGTCACTGTAGATCTTAGATCTTTTCCAACTAATTAATGTAAACGCCAGCATTATGCTCTTCCCGAATTCTGGGCTATGCTCTCTGTCTTGTAGACTCAGCACAAACTTATCTTGACCGAACTTAATTTCATTCTGATGTCACTTTTCCATGGTCTTCTCTAATTCAGAGCCTTTATACACCGCTACAAAATCAAAGATGTTCTGTTGCCCAAGGATTCAAACAAGATCAAAGCTGTAATGTTACATTTATGTTTGTCAGCCTGCTGAAAATGCATCTTAAAAGATTTAATTCACAAGAAATCACTTCCCTAATTGGGTTCCAGTATACATCCACAGAAGTATTTTAAAGTGACTTAATTTTCATTGGTGTAGTACAGTGTAGTACAAAGAACACTATACTTTCATGATGCTAACCAGATCAAGAATATTTTTGGTAATAACTTTGCATGATTAGAGATTGTTATATAAATATATCTGTAAAATATTAGTTGGCCACTTTTAATTTGTTGAGAGGGGGAAGGAAAACATGCAGAACTTTTGTTCTCCTTGCAGGTTGTTGGTCAACACAACTCACTGTTTTTTTTTAAGCAGGCTAGAATATGCCCAAGTACAGTCACAGCTACATGAAGAAAACTACTGAAACAGTTGATCATTTTGGCTTTGTCCTGCGAATGTGCAGCTTTAGTTCATGAACATTTTAACCTTAACTCCTGCCATGGGATTAGTTGCTACCACTTGTGCACTCTTAAATTCCATGCACATGGACTTTGTGCTTGGACAAGGACAACGTGTATTCAACCAAACAGATCCTGAGGTTATGGGAAATTTGGAACAAGTGCCTCACAACTTGACTCTGTCTCTGCTCTCAAGAAATGCAGAAAATAATGGGCACTTGATGTGGTCAGTGGCCATTTGTAACTGTGTGCTGTAGTTGATTCATGTGTGTCCTGTCCTAGTGGCTAGCTCAAAAAGCCATAAAATGTCTTTGTATTGCTGGGCCTGGTCATTTGGAAGGCCCCATATGTCCATATATATATGGTGTTCTTTTTTAATTTTTTAATTTTTCTTTTTTTATTTTATTTGGCACTATACTGAATTAGAAAAGTCAATTATTGTGCTGCTAGAGAGGAGTACATGTGTGCATGCTTTAGATGTGTTAGTCAAATTCCATCCTAGTTAGTTTAAATATACTGCGGCTGAGGTCTGTTTTCCTCCTCTTCTGACACAGATACCATTTTTCACCTATATGTAATAAAAGTTAAAAAATCTCTATCTTATATCACAGGTGAACACATGGTGACTGTTTAGAAGATATGTCAAATTTTTCATAAAACGTAAGATTTAAAGCCTTTTTGCTTTCTCTCCTCTTCTGCAACAGCTAGATCTTTAAAGTGGACTGCAGATGATAAATCTGGGTGTAAAAATAACGAAACGTTGTTCTGGCATGGCTTCTCGACACTGCAGATGCTATTTATATGAAATGTCGCTGATGGGGCCAGCGCGCCAAAAGTACTTACCGAAATCAGCCTCTTCAGGCCTACCTTCACGGTGCCAACACAACGCTTCCTTTGACTTTGGTTTTAGCCAAAACCCGGAATCATGGGTTAGCCTCAGCATTAGGGCTCTTGTCTACTGATTCCTGTCTGTACACTGATGATGGTTTCTGTGCACATCTGTATGACCAAGGTTGTCCTCCTGCAGCTGTATCCAGGGAGGATAAAGAACTGGCGAACACTAAGATTCACGGGCATGGGGAGGCAGAGAGAAGAGTTTTGTTCTTGGCTTTGCTGCAGTGAGTGGGTGTGTAATCTTCAGCAAACCATTCTGGTGGGAAAGCTCTGCTGCTCCTCTAGCCCCTCAGAGGGCTGGAGGGAGGAAGCAGGATGAGAAAGATTCCGGGTAAGACAAAAGATAAGGATGATCACCTACTGGTTACTGTCTTGGGCAAAACAGGCCCAATCTGTTGAAAATCGATTTAATGTCTTGCCAATTAAAGTAGATTTGGATAGTGAGAAAGGCAGACAAAAATTAAAAGAGCACTTCCTCCGGCTCCTTTCTTTGCCAGGCTCAGTCCTACTCCTTCATCCTGTTTTTGTGCCTCCTCCCTGCTCCTCCCCACTCCTCTGAGATAACTACCAGGTTGTAAAGCCTGCAGCAGACCTGCTGTGCTGCCATAACCCACCTTGTTTGCAGGTCATTGCATGGCATGAGTTGAATTGTATCACTACTGGCAAAGAGGACTATTTCTATCAACCACATAATAAAATGAAAATACGTAGAAAATATGCAGTATTCTTCAAGTAATTGCACGAGAGCTCTGTCTGTGTATGATTTGTCTGCAACTATTCTGCAGGAATCTCATGTAGGCATCCTGCGTAGAAGACATCTCACAAAAAGATAACTTGTATTCAAATCCCGCAGCATGCAGGAACTGTTAGGGCCATTGAATACATGCTGCTGCTTGAATTTGAGTTAGTGATAGTTTAGATTTTATTGTGATAGAGATCCTTACAACTAAAAAAAGCTGAAGCAATAACTGAATCTTCCCTAAGACACCTGACAAATCTTTTGACTTTTGGAAAACTTCAAGGGACGTGACCCCAGATCTGATATTTACGTTCTTTTTAAGCACCATCTTTAAAATAAATCCAGGCAAAACTATTTATTGCCAAACTGCTGGGCACTGCACAAGGCAATCCGTATCAGGTCTGACAGGTGCTTTTCAGCAAGCAGTATTATCACCATTTTTTTCTGATCTCTCTCTGTACTTGTAGGATGTTTTCTGTCTCACTGATTAGATATTTCTCAGGGCACTATGGTGTCAGTTTCTTCCAAAAAAACAACTTCCAAGTCTCAAGTATTGTACCTCAGCATTAATCACATAAATTCTCTTTTTTTTCATAAAATTGTCAGCTGCAGAAAAGGAGGAAGGACAACAGCTGTCTCTGTCCTTTGCTAAGTTTGCTTTGACGAAATGCCATTCGAGAGCCGGATTTCTAAAAATTAACTTCTGAATGGTTATGTAAAAGGGGACCATGAGAGTGTATTTGATCTTGGTAATCATCTTAATAATGATAAATCTGAATGTACCCAGGAAGTTTTACCTACTCCCTGGAGATACAATGTTCAAATACTCTGTGTCAAATTGAGATAAAGTGACTGTCAGTGTTCTTTTTATTAATACAGGAATTTATGTGCTTTTCCTGGAAGAATAAAGGTTTGCTTCTGTGGCAGTCCTAAAAGATGTCAGCATGACATATTAGAACCTGAGGACATCTTCAAACCTAAGAAACTTGTTTTTCTTATGGACGTGTAGTGTCAGATAGTAAGATGAAGTTTCCTTTGAATTTTGTTTTGCAGCTTCTCTTCCCTTTTTGTTTCCAGATATATGAATATGGTGCCAGGTTATCCAGTGTGTAAGCCAGCTTCAATTAAATGGATGGTATCATTAGCAGAAGCTAGCATTGATTAAGATCTCTCATACTCTTTCAAGTCTGAAGAGAGAGTACTGATCTGTTTGTCTTTTTTTCCTTCTTTTGCCCCTTCCCCTTTACCCACCCCTACTTCCTATGGGGCGCTGGCTGAGTTTAGTGTCAGACCCTGCTAAAGAAAAAACTGTGACAAAGACTTGGCAGTTAATAAGAGATGTACTGAAAAGAAACCTGCTGCAGGGAAGCAAAAAGCACATGCTGTACTCCTTGAGAATGAGATGAGGTTCTTCACTGCATCTGTTTGCCCTGTGACTTTGGACAACTCAGTGCAGGGGTTCTGTACCCCAGGAGAACAGCACTGCTGTATGGGGAGTAGGTTACTCTTCTTTAATGAGGGTGAAGGATTGTGCTCCTCACACCTGTCTCTATATTAAAATACACAAATAATGTAGACCTTTGTTTTTGTGGAGCATTTTTGACTCTGAATAAAAACTTAAATTACCAAACTCATACCTACAATCCTTCACCATGTAAAAATACACACATCTGTGTCTCTATTCACAAACAAAGTAGTAGTATTTTGTTTCTTGCTGTATCCACTAGGAGTGTTTTTACCTAAACTCTTATAAGATTGGTCCTATATAATCTGCTGTATGTTAGTCTTGCTAAAATACCATCACTTCAATAAACCAATCTTTCATGAAAATGATAGAAGCTTTTAATATGCTCATCTGCTATAGTGTAAGTAATCCTTGGGGGAGGGATAGAGTTACACATAAAACAGCGCTGGCCTACCAGTTTGCTTACACTGCTTTGTCCTTCCTTAGGTGTTGAGGGAGCATTTGATGAGAAGGATCTGTGTTGATGCTGATCTGCTAAGGCAGTGGTAGCACAGGATCTGGATGGTAACAAATCCTCATCCCTGCTGATAATCATGCCTTCTCTTGCCCACAGAACATCTCTGTTGGGAACCTGGGAGAAAACTCGAGTGAAAGTGATTTACTGGGTCACAGAGTCCAATCTACTGTATTCACAGTCAGGTATGTCATATGGTCTCTTGCAGATCAAGCTCCACCTTTGAGCTGGCTAGAAGTAATAGCAACCTCTGGGATGCTTCCAATTCTTTTGGGCCTTCTCTCTGTTCTCCAGTCTAAATGTATTCATGGCCAGTTTATCCCAACTTTTCTGCATCTCCTCTTGTGATTTGGGCAAAATAGTGCTCTAAGTTTTTCCAGCTATTAACATTAATTTGCTGTGACCTTTCCATCCCTCAGTGTTCTTCCTAACTAGGGAGAATACTTTTCCTTCTGTAAGAAAACTCTGCTAATGACTCAATATTTACAATGATATCTGAGAACTTTCAAGAGGAATAGAAAATATCTTAAGGTCAAATAAAAGGTTTTCAGCCATGTAGTTACACCACCAGAGCTGCAGTTGTTTCTTGGCATGTTACACTTCAGCTGTGTCTAGATTCCCAAGTATCGTAGCCTGGCAGGAGCTGGCCTGCAAACTGAGAAGTTTGATGCTACAGGCCTGATGTCAACACTGCCATTTTGGGGAATTAGGGTGAGGCTGTTTTTAAAAAGCATAAGTCTGGTTCACTGAGCTGAACACCATTTGTGGTTGGAGTGTATTAGGTAATTTCTTGAGGAGCATTTACATCTCCTATATCATCCAAACGGAATACAGATTTTAAGGTCTGAGCCTGCTCTGTGGCATCAAACAATGGTTATGGAGGCAAATGGAAAATTTGCTTCAAAAGTATACTTCCCATCTGACATAAATACTTATGTGCCTGCATCGTTATTTCTTCTTACTTTGAAATAGTGTTGAAGGCAGTGTTCCTATGACAGGCAGGCTTCAGGTGATATCCCTGGAGTACTTGAGACAAACTGCTGGAATTTCTGCAGGCGAAACCCCCAGATGTATGAGTTTAATTACTTTAGAGAGATGCTAGTATTTCTTTCAATATAAAATGAAACCATAAAATTTTCTGCTGGTTGCTCCCTCTGTCCAGTTTGTACTTGATCTTTTTATTGATAAGTTTAGTTCTCAGTAGGTTTTTCCTTCCTTCCTTCCTTCCTTCCTTCCTTCCTTCCTTCCTTCCTTCCTTCCTTCCTTCCTTCCTTCCTTCCTTCCTTCCTT